>NW_017307835.1:187792-197086 GCF_000935625.1 Nanorana parkeri
AGATATACATATCCGATATACATCCCCGGTGACCCTGCACATTCCTGATGACACCAAACAATCTCCGGTGACCCTACACAAACCCAGGGACCTCAAATAAGTTCCGGTGACTCCACACAACCCCAGGGACCCCAAATAAGTTCCAGTGACCCCTGCACATCCCATATGACACCAAACAATCCTCTGTGACCCCACACATCACCGTTGTGTGGGGGGAATCTATCAAAATCTGGAGCAGATGTGCACTGCAACCAGTGCAGCATCTCAGCATCTCTCTCCCTCTGTTTCAAATCTTACCTGAGCAAACTGAAGAGAGATGCTGATTGGTTGCCATGGGCAACAGCTCCAGATTCGGTTTGCTCCAGTTTTGATTAATCTCCCCTTAGTGTCTTTTTATCTGTTTTAACACTGATATCTGTAAATGAGAAGACTGGTGGGGGGAGTGGTCACATTGAGGAACCTGGACTTGGGGCAGCAGAGAGTAAATGTGACCCAGGAGAGGGAGAGAGCTGAGAGAAGTCTACAGAACACAGCAAGTGCAGGAGATTCTTCATCACAAACCACACACCACTTGTCAAGTCGGCAAACGGTCCTTCCCCTCCCCCGGTACAGGTGTACTATCTGTATCCTGTACTATAGATTTTGAATTTCACTTGCAAATTGTGAGCAATCGTTGGTCAGCACGATCCACGCTGACCAAAGAGAAGCGCTTCTTAGTATGGTTAAAAATGATTTTGGTTAAGATTTTGTTTGTATTACGACACAGATTGTCATGAGGAACAAGTAGATTGGGCTCCACTTTAGTCCTTGGACCAGTCATTTTTTATAAAAAATCCCACTCCGGTAGGGATTATAGAAAGATAATTAAAGATCTGTAGAAGGGTGTTTACAGCTTCTGTGATGCATTTAAAAAATAGGTTGCGACAACTGTGTAATACAGGTCTCCACAGTAGAGAAAGTGTCTGCAATAAGGTTTTAAAGGAAAGTTCGAAAGATCACCAAAACCAGAGCGAGTTAGAGTGGCGGCTGCCCTTACAGATATGGGGGGGAAAAAAAGTCTGCATAGGATGGAAAGAGCGGGAAGGATTGCACCCTTTCCTTAGGGAGCAACCAATTGCAAGTTCAGCAGGAGTCCTCTGCCAGAGCAAAGCCAAAACTGTACATGGTCTACTTACATGATATACACATTGTGAAAAGTCTGTGCCTGGTGGCTGACTGCAGAAATCTGGCCTAATCTACCAGCAGATGTTGACTGAATAATTTTATTTAAGCCAAAACCACCTTGAGGAGACCAAATTAGACAAGAAGCAGGTTGGAAAATCTTCAAGCTAACGGAGCATTGCAGCCAATCAACTGCAAGCTCTCTTTGGGTATTTTGACAGCAGCCGGCAGGGAATTCCATAATCTACGTTGGTAAGTGCTAACGCAATCTGTTCTATTTTCTTCGTTCAGCCCACAGGTTGAACCTAGAAAATATAACCGCGTATACCCAGCTTAAGTGAAACTGAAAAGGATGGTTAGAGGAAGAATTATGGGCCCTGGGGGCTGGTATTTAGTATTTTTGCCTAGTGTTCAGTCTCCTCTAGGTGGTAGTAAAACCCACAGTTTAAAAATATGAATCTCTTTGCCTCCCAATCTTTAACAAAGAAAGTGAGTTTTACATTCAACATGGTGAAAAGGGCAAAAAAATGTTTTGCACTAGAATACAATAGTTACTAATATTGTGGAGAAATTGACAGTTAACCTTCACCTCATCAGAAACACCCCCTTCATCATCTGACAAGTAACCATGTGGGACAAAGAAGCCATCATCATCATCATCATCATCATCACCCTCCTCTTCCTTTGGATCTTCATCATCGTCATCCTAAAGAATGCAAACACAGAAAGCTTTACACAAAAGAACTTTATGTTAAAAGGACATGTCCATCAAGTCCAACATATCAAATTTCAAGAATGTGAAATTAGCCATTTTGAAAACTGGAAATTTTGTTAGGCAGATGGTCCCATGTACAAGTATTTAGTTTTTTGTGTGATTTTTACCAATATATGTAGGATTTGTTTAAAAATATTTAACACATTACAAAGCATTTCAATAGTACTAGAAGTTAGCAAAGACAACTGCAGTAGCTGCCTATTTTGCGGGTACTATTGATTTAAATTTCAGATAGTAAATGGGATGGTGTGAGGCCCCATTCACAAGCGATCTGTTCTTCAATGGAAGGTAACCCAAAAAATGAATGGGGTTAGTTGACACTGTTCCATTGCAGCTTGGCCTAAAGAACCTGTTAACAATAACAGACACAAACTAGGCTTGTAAACAATAACAGACAAAATAACCTTGACCCTACGGCTCGAGGAAAGAAAAGGCCGTAGTATCCTGGTACAAAAACTCTAAAAAGACAGAAATGGGTATGACTTCTTTCAAAAACCAAACTCATTGGAGAAATTGAGACTCATGACTGAAATTAACTCTTTGCTGCATATTGTATTAAATACATTGGTTGCAGTGAGTAAGCTTGCATAAAATTAAAAAATTATTAAATACAGCAGCTGGGAGTTTTTACTTTTCCTAAGCCGACTGCCAGATTCCTTGTAGAATAGATTTTGCCGGCTTTACAGCAGCTTCTACAGGCACAGTGAATATATGGGGGAGTTCTAAGTAATTGCTTGGCTTAGCGTGCATTTTAACGTGTGCAAAGAATGCAAAAATAGATCTGAAAGCGATTGTTATAAGGTGGGAATACCAAATTTGACAAATATAGGGAAAAGAACTACGGCAGCACCCATATAGAAAGTTATGCGAGGAGACCTTTTATCTCAAGCCCAAAAGGTGCATCAGGGAAGTCATAAGTTATATTGTCTAGCTATTTAGCGATTATGTGATATGAAAATATTTTTCCAATAGGAATCAGGAGATAATTCATTTTCTGGGACAATTAGCCTTAAGGGTCAATAAAAGGGTTAGGTTCTTTACATTTCCAGGTATACACTATGTCCGTAATATTCTGTAGCCAAGCAACATTTGAGAGTAGAAAGGGAAAACATTATGGATGCGAAATATAAGTCCAGCACTGCATAAAGTAGGGAATTAGTCATCCAGTCACTTGAAAGAACGCACCAAATTGTTTTCAGAAGAAAATGCTGCTGCCGTCAGTTGATTAGTGAAGATAGTTTTGCAAAGACTGACCGACAAACTTCCAACCAGACAGCAAGGGTACAGAAAATGGATTTATCCATCAGGAGAATCCATCCAAGGAAAAGGAATAATGGATAAAACCTGCCTTGACTTAAAATCTCTTAAACTAAGAAGCATTGATTGACCTGAAAGATTGGCTTTATGCATTATCCAAAATATCAGATTCATCCACATAGGAGCTACCAAAAGATGGTAGGCGATCGGATTTGTGGCTGAAAACGGCAGAAAGAAAGAGGAAATTACAGTAAGTGAAATTCGTAAAACATCTTCCTGTTTGAAAGTATGTTTGCTGATGTGAAGAGCCTACAGTGGGTCATTTAGTTCCCTTCCAAAGGAAAAAGGCTTCTTCACATTGTCAGGAGGAAGCCATGATTCCACAGGTTGTCCCCAATACTTCTAAAGGAAGATTTTAAATAGAGTAAAGGGAAACTTCTTAGGAGCAACATGTACAAAAGAACAAGAAAACCAGGCAAAGCCTCCAATTGCAGGGCAGTGGATAATGCAGCAATCAGAAGAATATCATCAAGTACTCCTTGTAATATAGAGTCACGTGGAACTTGTTGAAATAAAAAGCTATTCAGGAGTCAGATTGGGGCCTCAAGCATACTTGGAGGTGAAGTGACACTAAACTCTATATTTAAGGCACATGAATGCATTTTAAAGATTTAACGCCTAACAAAAACGTAGTTTATATGTGCACTACTGGGCTGTAGTTCATCAAGTCATCTCAGCACTCTACAGATGAGTGATGCACAAATAATCTACATTTTTGTTAGTTAGAGAATTATGGGCAGAGTGAAATACAGTCATCCCCATAGTTGAAGCCGACCTGTGACACTGAATCTGTCACACATCGTCTCTATTAATTGAGAACTAAGCGATTACATATCGCTGAACACTCAAGTTCATGATCTTCTCCCTGCAAAGAGTGGTGGGATATTGCTGGAATCATGCCCGGCCGCAAAACAGCTCTGCACTGTCAGCATACAGCAGGCAATAGCCCGCTATAGGCCGAGTTGTGTCAGAGGAGGACATTAGTAAATGTCCCCATGAGACCCTAAACAAAACTAAGGGCAAAAAAGATAGTTCCTTTTAAAAGGTGTTTAACCCCTTCGTGACTGACGACGTACAGTGTACGTCGCCAGCATCGGGGCTGTTTAAACAGACTCCCAGCGGCTTTTGCAGGTATGATTTTGTCAGACTCTCAAGGTAGTAGAGGAAGCCGGTTGCCATTAAAGCAAGGCACCAAATCCCTCATACTGGAACAGGACGGGAAGTAATGCAGCTTAGGAAAATTAAGAGCGTATTCAGTTACAGAGAGGAGTGTGGCTTTTGCCCCCGGGACTCTGTTTAAACTTGTAAAGCCGACTGTCGGCTTTACAACAGAAGAGATTCTGGCGAGTTGCCTGTCGCCAGATCGCTTCTGTGTCCCGAAGAAGGGGACGCCCCCCGCCGTGCTTCCCGGGCCCCTCTTACGGGCCCGGGACCGGCTTCATTGGTGTCCGCGGGGAGCTGGGGAGGAGATAGACGAACTTCCGTTTATCGATCCCCTCCACGTTCTATGGGACCGGGAGCGATGCAGATTGCATCACTTCCGGTCCCTGGGCTGTCAGTTCTGGGCTACTGCAGCCCAGCTATAAGCTATTGAAATGCGATCTGCACTTCAATAGCTTATTTCTAGTGTAACGGTGACACTGGGGGTCTTTTGGACCCCCAGCATCACCTGAAAGAGTACCTGTCACCACCATCTGCTATCACATGGGGGGGCTTACAGTTCTAAAAATAAAAAAAATTATGAAAAAAACATTTTTAAAGTCCCCCGCCCACCTCGCGTTGCCACGTAAACACGCGTCGGGTGCGCCTAGGGCCAGTATTTTGGGGTATCTCTAAATTGATGACCTGTGGGGGCTTTTAAAGAGTCTATGGACTTTTTGGGGTACTGCAGTTTATCGCCGTTTCACGGACGTACGCAATTTGTAAACTGGGCATGTTGGGTATCGTTTTACTCGTTGGCATTCAATAAATATATAATGTTTGGGGGGTTCAAGTAATTTTATATTTGTGGAATATAACATGGGGGCAAAAAAATGCCTCAGTCATGGAGTTAAATGCATTTTTAAGATTTCACTCATGAGTTTAGTGTCACTAATCGTGCAGAGAGCAATAAATAATCCAAGGTGGTTATTAAAGGTGTTGTGTACATAAACAGTATGAGGTTCCAGTTGCAAGCTATGGAGTTGTGGAAGACTCCAGGGAGGATGACCCTAAAATAAAAGGGGTCCCAAGAGCTGGGGGGAAAAAAGAGAAGTAGCAGTTCACACACTGAAGCAGGACAACAAAAAAAAAAGAAGCGTCTCGCCTGCTGTCCTGCAAGACTACAGGAAATAGTTACCAATAAATCTAGTTTGCCCCCATTCTTCTAGGACATTATGTGAATATAAAAGAATAAAGTCAAAAAAATGATGTGATCTAAAAATGGAAAGCAAGGGTTCTTCAATGAATGGGGCTTGTAATATGCTAACTCTGCTAGAAGTGACTGCAATCAGTAGCAAAATCTTGAGTAATGAGCCTAACTAAGCCCCCGTTCACACCTAGGAGTTGTTGCTCAAAAAGATAAGAGCAACAAAATTCTCAAGGCAAGGAATCCCATTAATTTCTATGGCTCCTTTTAACACCTGAGCTTTTTGTCACAAGCAGAAAAAGGCGTGTCGCAGAAAAAAAGCACACGAGCTACTTATGGTCCCATAGACTTCAATGTTCATATGTGAGCAACAAAATGCTCACATATGAACAGAGCCATAGAAATGAAAGGGATTCCTTCGAGGGTTTTGCTGTGCTTAGCATTGAGCAACAAATGGCCTAAGTGTGAATTGAGCCCAAGTTAAGTACATGCCAGACGCTCTGAGGGAGATTTGAAAACAACAACATGCAGGACTAAGAATAAATCCCATTTTCCAACCAAAAACCACCACAGGTCTCATTTTGCCATAATCGAATAATTTTGATTTGCGTTTTCCTATAAGGATATCTTTAGAAAAACCCAAGTGCAGACCTTTAAACCTTGAGAGCAATTTCTTCCTTTGTGAGTATTCCATAATAGAAGAAATATTGCTCATTTTGTTATTAGAGTTGAAACAGATATTGAAAATGTATTTATCTCTAAATGGCACTTGTAACCGGCTTAGGACTTTTAAAGTTTTGATTATTTTTGATGAAAGCGGTCCAGCCTTTAGATATCTTCTTCATAAACCAGGCAAACAGTATTAGTGACTGAATCAGAGCATGCAGAATGGGGCCACATAAGATCAATCTGCCCCGTCTGGTAGGACTCATGAAAGCATGCTGACGAGAAAGAAGAGAAAAAGAGTATGGCCTTTTGAGCCAATCAAGGATTACATGTATCTTCTTGAAATAATTTTTGAAAAACCCTAGCCAGGAGATGAATATGAGGAAAGGCATAACGGGGACTGAACCTCCAAAGATTTGTTAGAGCATCAAAGGCAACTGCTCCATCTCTTGGGTTCAGGAAAGAACAATTGTGTCTTGGCATTCGTCTGAGGGGTAAAAGCATCCACTTCTGGATATCCCCATCGCTCCAATAGGAGGCGAAAAATACTATGGACTCAGGCCCTATACTTCCTGAACAACACTGCAACAGGTAAGGAATTCGTTAAACTATTCTGGGTACTTTTGAAATGGATAGCCAACAAGGCGCCAGAAAGCCAACAAACTGTTTACTACACCCAGTTCTCTACAAATGGATGATGTCCTGGACTCCCTTCTGGGTCCACTGGCCCTGAGCCAACAGTTCCTCGGCATGCGTCCTCCAGCCCCAGGTACTGGTATCCATAGTTAATTTTATGGAAGTAGACTGTGTCCATACAGGATCTATGGACAGCAGATCACAGACTCCCCAACACCATAGGCTTTGCTTTATACAGGAAGGAAGATTTACTTCCAATCTGTCCTAGAGTGATGCCATATTTTCAGGAGAAATGCCTGAAGTGGTCTCTGATAAAAGCTGGTCCACTTAACTGCTGGACAGATTGACGTAATCAGACCCACCGCACAGGCATGACATAACTGAGACCGCATGATTCGCTTGTAAATGGGCCACAGCACAATTTATCTTGGGAATTTGTTCTTCTGGGAGATGGATTTTTCCATCTTGTGTGTTCAGGATGTATCCCATGTAGCAAACTGCGAGGGCTTCAGGTTTGATTTTACCACAATATGCCAACCCAGGTTCAAAAGTCAATTTTGAGCGAACCTCAGGTGCACCATTGCTTTTGTGAAAAGGCTAATAGAAACAAATCAATACAGGAGAATATGGTGATTGGCAGATTCCAGAACCTATTGGAAAAAAAATAAAAAATCAGAAGGGCCAAGGAGAGGCCAAAAATAAAATTGGAAATGTCGCACCTCTAACTGCATTCTCACTGCAAGTTGTTGAAACATCAGAATGCTTACGGATTGAACTGAAAGGCTTTCCCGCATTTGTTAAGAGTTGCCAATAATTAATTTGGCTGTGGAAAATGTCATGAATTTTTAAAAAAAACGCCCATCCTAAATCTTTTTGTATTTTATGAACCTGTTCAATGGCCTTTGATTTAGGATAGGGCAAAACAGTCCACAATATTTCTTCACTACAAACATGCAAGCAAAATCCTCTGCCCTTTTCTTCTCTTGGCACTGGAACTACAACATTTTGGTCTTTTAAAACTCCCAAATGAAGACAGAGAGCCCCAGCCCTCGCAGGGTCATTGAAGAGATTGTTACTATATATCTCAAAGGAGGGGAACTTGAATCTGAGTTCTATGGGCCCCAGAGTTATGGAGCTGTAGGAAATCCTCCTAATCTTCCCCCCCAGCACATATGATATGGAGTGTCTTGAGACTTGGGGATCTGGTTAGGGTCATTAAAGGAATTGCCTTTACCCTTCCGACCTGACCAATGCATCCTACGTTTCAACTTCCTGTTTTAATGAATTAACATCCTTCGACAATGAAAAGCTCTCATTTTGTTTTGTCGTTTCTTTTTATACGGGAATTATATTTTTTTATTCTAGTCTGCCAACAGAGATCTGAGTGAAAGGTGGAAGCTAATTCTTTGACAAACTGCAAAATGGTTACTGTAAACCTTAACAGATTCCTCAAATAGACAGGTTTGGCAAAGGACCTTGGAGCACATAGCTGAACAACTCTGTGCTAATGACAAATTAACCCTTGCAGGTGGGTTACCCCCACATTACAAGGGTTAAGTGCATACAGACGCTCACCCAAGCCTTGAGTCTGCCCAGCTGCTAGACCGGTAGCTTCTCTCCCCCTCCAACAAGAATATACACATAGGGGAGCAGCAAGCCAGAGGGACAGGTACAGTGATCAAACAAATGCAGACAAAAGCATTGTGCATGCCAAAATAAATCCTCTCACTCTCCTTCGTTAAGACAGAATGTACTTCAGATAATCATCAAAAGGGATATCGAATAGTACTGCCACAACAACAGGCAGGCAAAAAACACAACGGTACAACACACAAACCATCAGTCAAACCAGCGCAGTGCAAGGAATTGTATGTGCTCGATAGCTTCAACATGGGGGGTGGGGGAAGGACTACAAGGATCTATTTGGATTTTCACATAGTCAGTGAATTGCTTCAAGGAAAAAACAAAGCATTGAATTTTCCTTCTGGAAATGTCTGAACTTAAGGAAAGAATAATGAAAAAAAAGGATAAAAAAAACAGTTGTCTACAGCTGTGAAATGGGGGTCTGGCACACAGTACCCTACTCCTTTTCATGGTGGTATACCACACAGTCTAAAGCAGAAGAAAAAGACACCCAACTATCAAGGTCACTAACAAAAACAAAACAAAACTAAGGTATGTATGCTGGAAGCAGGGTCATATAGTTGCTGGCTTAACATTTTTCTTTGCCAGTGTCAAAGCCTCCTGAGCGTGGCAGTATAACCTGAACATATAAGAATTACTATTCCATGTCCTTAAAAAGGATGAAAAAAAGTGTTTTCACTTGGTATCAGATTTAAATATATGTATTTTTAAATTCCTAGAGTTTCGATAGGAAGAAAAAAAAGGGGGG
>NW_017307835.1:197337-197984 GCF_000935625.1 Nanorana parkeri
GGGGGGATTTCTCTAACCTGTCATTTTGCGATTCTAAAATGACAAATCAACTGCTACACCATCTCACAATAAACAAGTTTTCAAGAGCATCCAACCTATTTTCTGGTTGTAGTGATAAAACCTATTACTGAAGTACATTGTTTTTATTTCAACATTGAAACAGTTCAAAAGTAAATAAACTTAAAACTATAAGAGCATTTAAGGGTTTCGCTATCTGCAATACAGATATGCCATTTGTTGTTTATTTGAATATCAGGTTTAGTTAAAGCGATATTGCTGCATCTATAGACCTCCTAAGAGGTTTGATGGTAGTGTATCATCGATAGGGGTTTACATTGCTTGAAACTTGATTTGATTTTTTTCACATCATGTGTTGCTATCAAGTTTGGGGGTTGTGACTGAGTTTTTAGGGGTACTCTAGGCTTCACACAGGCTAGATTTAGGGGTGTGCTTAAGACACATCACATAGGCTTCCATTTAGGTAAAAGAAGCAACTTTATGCGGGTAATAAAAAACAAAAACGACAAAACCAGAAAAGATTTACAACTTTGTAAGATGCCTGACTATACATTAGACATGTGTGATTCGTTTTGCACAATTTTTTTTCCTTTTTTTGCAGAAGAGGGGGAAAAAAAGTGAGCTTCCCC
>NW_017307835.1:198055-215274 GCF_000935625.1 Nanorana parkeri
ATCGCACGGCGGGACTTTTTTTTATTTCAGCGGGTCGGCGGGTGTTGTGCATCGTGATTGACGCTGGATAACATCAATGGAGCCATTTTTTTTTTAATTAACCACCGGGTCAGGGTTGTAGGGAAGAGGCGCCCCCCCCCCTTTGCTGCCCTGCCAGTGAGCGGAGCAAGTGTCTGGTAGGAATGTTATGGGGGACCTCACGTTATCCCCCCCATTTTTGGGGGCTGGGGTTCCCCCTTAAAATTCCTACCAGACCTAAAAGGGCATGGTAGGGAGTTTGGGGGGAACCCCACGCACTTTTTTTTGTTTTAACTTGGTGTCCCTCCTAACATTCCTTCCAGACCTATAGGGTCTAGTATGAACTGGGGGGAACCTCACGCTTTTTTTTTTATTTCTCTTTTTTTTCCCCAATGTCACTTTGAGGCAACTAACGAAACTAAATTTCATCCAAACTACCGCTAACTAATTTCGTCCAAATCTGGAATAGAATTTCGGACCCGAATACCGAAACATTTTTTTTGCCGCCGCACATGTCTACTATACATAAATCAATCCCATGTGTCAAAGCATGCATATCACGCACATCGCCGGTTCCCCAAGAGGGAACCGCCACCCGGGTGTTCTGCTCTCATTCACCTGACTCCATGCAAGTTTATAGTGCTTGTATTCTCAAATCACAGCGCTAACAGTTACTGGTCCCTATGTAATGCAATCTAACCTATGGATGCCCTGATACCATTTTTTCAAGACAAAGTACAAGTACTTTAACTCAAATGATTACCGATACTATTTCTTAGAGACGTGGCATTTTTCTAAAACAATGCAGACTAATGATTTTAGGGCAGTTTCTTTATTAAGTAACTCAATCCATGATTGAACAGCAATGGGGAATGGCAAATAGAATACAGATCCCATCAATCCATGATTATAAAGCAATTATACAGGGCTGTATGCGGGTGCCAGGCTATCCAGACGGAGTGGGGCTGTCTACTGCTGTGCCTGTCTCTGCGGGCGCCAGGAAGGAAGAGATGAGGGGCCAGACCAGCGATATTAAAAACCGCTACTGCGAGGTCCCCATCAGGCTGCCGAGTTGTCTGATGGGCAAGCACGGGACCACAGGCAAATCGAACTAGTTAAAAAATTTAAAGGGCTGGTATCATTCATTATTATTGGGGCATTTTCAGGAGTACAGGTATTCCTCACTTAACGACCGAGTTCCGTTCCTACGACCAGGTCGTTAAACGAATTGGTCGTTAAGTGAGGAACTCTATACAGTACTGTACTGCACTGCACTGCATTAGTACAGTACTGAACAGTGAAAGGTACATCGGGCGATTAAATACTTACCGGGACCCGCAGTGAAGGACGGAGGACATCACTTCCGCCAGCGACACATCGCGCTGGCGCGCAAGGTCGATGGTCGCCCCCCCTTACATGGGACAGAGCGATGCAGATTGCATCACTTCTGGTCCCATGTCAGTGCGTCTGAAGCCCAGCTATAACCTATTGAAGTGTGATCTGCACTTCAATAGCTTACTTATAGTGTAAATGACACTGGGGGGTCTTTTGGACCCCCAGCATCACCTTAAAGAGTACCTCTCACCACCATCTGCTATCACAGATGGTGGTGAGAGGTATGTGATAGCCTACGTATGAAAATTATGAACGCGCTACACATGTTGGGTATCGCCGCGCACGCCGCAGTGAGAGCAATAATTCTAGAGCATCTCTAAACTGATGACCTGTGGGGGCTTTTAAAGTGTCGTCTAGGGACTTTTTGGGTACTGAATTCTGTCGCCGTTAAATGGACGCACACAATGTTTAACCTGGGCATGTTGGGTATCCATTTACTTGTTGTAACCTAATTTTTTATATTTTATTTTTAAAAAATGTATTGGGGTTTGATAAGGAGTTGCGCTAATAACGTGCAACATAAACATTTGCAAATGTCACCATTTAACTCTATAGGGTCTTGGCTTTCAGAAAATATGTTTGGGGGCTTTATGTAATTTTCAGGCCTAAAATGTGGAATATAACATGGGTGCAAAAAAAAATAAAAAAAATAAGCCTCAGTCATGAAGGGTTTAAGTAGTAATGGTGCAAAAAGTATCGGGGCTACTGTATTTTAAGACGCTATTGGTGGGTACAGCGTGAAGGAGTTAAACGATAAAAAGAAATAAAAAAATGTTTCCCTACTTGTGTAGTGTGGTCAAATGCCTTAGTAGTTGGGTAAATATTTGTGGGCAAAAGAATGGCTGTGTTTGTGCTTCCTCTACATGCGTTACAATCAGAAGAATAAGATAAGACAAGTGCATGCTGTCAGTATAGGGGTATTGACAGTTGCGGGTTGAAGGGGCAAGACAGGAGTTTGATCAGTAAAAAAAATAATGGAGAACTATGAGGCGAGTGCTTTTCACTCACCTCATAGTTCTAGCCAACCTGTGACAAATGAGACTGTCACAGGTCGGCTCAGTAGATCGGGAGGGTGAGTGAGTGGATTTCCCCACTCCCCGCTCCGATCTGCCAGCACTGACTGGCGGAACGGACAGGGGAGGGTACAGCTGGCTCCGCCTCTAGATAGGCAGAGCCAGCTGTCAGTCACGCAGCTGGGCGGATCCCGGCACAATTGTCGGGATCCGCTTCAGCGTCTCAGTATACCGCGAGCAGCAGCTTGCGATATACTGCAGCGTCTTAGTATACCGCGCGCTACAGCTCGCGGTATACTGAGCCTAGAATGACGGGAGGACACTAGTTTGTGTCCTCCCGTTACCCTGAGAACTATGGGGAAAAGCCTTAACGCCATAGTTCTCCTTTAATTAAAAAAAAATAAACTGAACACAAAACGCATGTCCTCTACTTTATATCCATTCATACATTTTATTTGTACATTTCTAACATATAAGTATGTCATTTACACATTGACAGGTCACAACGTTTTAAGCATTACATAGGTTCTTGTGATTTATCCATATTACACCTTGTTTGTGTCCACTAATCTCATTTTACGTTTGTCTGCCACCTCAGCGGGTTCATTAGCCCTGAGTTTACATTTATAATTGACCTGTCGCACCTCAGGTTAAGCTCGGGCTCGCTTACTTTCACATGTCTCAGTGGAAACGGACAACCTACATCAAACGGCCACATTATTCTACGTTATTTTGTCAATCTCTCAGATCATTGGTTTTAGGTTAACTCTTCAACTTAGAGAAGTATTTAGGTCACTAGTCATTAGCAGGGGAGTAATTTGGTCAATTCTGTTATTCTTTGTTTGTATGAGACTCCGGTTAGTGGGTGTTCCAGTACCTTTTAGGAGGTTCAGCATTCGGTGGACAAGCCACTTATGATTGAAGGTGGGTAGCAGTAGTTGCTAGCTCTCTCCTTTTTATCTGTGCACAAGAGCATTACATTCAGACAAAAAGACATTTAGATTAAAACATTTGGCACATGGTTTAGGTCAGGATGTTTTTGTTGCATTACATCAATGGTCCTTCACAGCAAAGAGACCATACAGGCTGAGAAATCATTTTTAATTGCTTGTAGTGTCTACAAGAGTCTCACCTGTATACCCATACGACACTGTTCGTTCTTCCATCAATCTTATTCATACGGTTACCTGCCACGTCAGTAGGTTGTTTAGCCCTGAGTTTTCGTTTATAATTGACCTGCCACGTCAGTAGGTTGTTTAGCCCTGAGTTTTCGTTTATAATTGACCTGCCACGTCGCAGGTTAAGCTCGGGCTCGCTTACACTCACATATTCGGTGGAGAAGGGCAAACACACATTACGGCCACGTATTGGCTCAGTCATTTCCGCTTTGGGGGGCATTTCTTCATTTGTTACATCAGGTGCCCTCAAGTTTCAAATTGTAGAGTAAGTTGTCAATTGTCAGTTGGTTTCAGCACTTCCATGTCACAAGCATCTGATAAAGGATTTCACTTGCACCCCACGCCCCCATCTGCAGCTAGAGGGTCTGAACATGGCAACGCTCCATCTCTTAGAGCATGGACAGTGCTGAGACTCAGAGCTTCAGCGTAGAGGAATTCCATTTCCGGCTACAGCCAGGAAGGCTGCATTATTCAGATTTCATAGCTTCTCACAAGTCAGGCCATCCACAGGTGCGAACAGGCATCCATCCACACATCTCTTGTTCTGATACACACGGTCCTAAAAAAGTGGGTCATTATTTTTTTTACGACTGCCACAAGTAATTTTCTGCTAAAGCTGCAGCCATCTGGGCTCACTTCCAGATAGTAACAGATTGGAGTAACATTGACATGGAACTTTTCTGCAGGCACTTTGCCAACCTTAGATCCCAAGTATGTGCAACCTGCCAGTCACCTGGCATCAAAAAGGCTTGGTACTACGGGGAGCACTCATC
Organism: Nanorana parkeri; assembly: GCF_000935625.1. Taxonomy (NCBI): domain Eukaryota; kingdom Metazoa; phylum Chordata; class Amphibia; order Anura; family Dicroglossidae; genus Nanorana; species Nanorana parkeri. The sequence goes on from NW_017307835.1 coordinate 202,433, forward strand.
AAACCACTCAGTTTAACAAATTGGGTAGACATATACATTTTAGGGAAATCACAGATCTGTAATAACTACAACTATACAGCATGTAATTACAGCCAGTGTAGATTACTACATGTCTGTTAACTGCTACCTAGCTCATCCCAAGACAGCATGCACGGTTAAATAGACACGACTACGCCAAATACATGTCTTGCAGCTAAAACTCTAAAAAATTTATAATTTAAAAAAATTAACCAGTTGTAGTGGTTAGGCTATTCTTGGTGGATAGTTTTGCACAAGGTTTCCACACTGGGTTGATTACCTTGCCACAGCAGACATATGAAGGTCCAAATCTGCAGTCTGCAAGTTACTATGCGCATATTGTTGAAGAATTGTTAAGACATTGAAATAAAGAAGGGTTTTGTAATTGGGACTATGGTATCTCCTCCTTTTCATTCATGGAGGGCGAGTCCTATTTGGGTGGTACAAAGGAAGTATTTAAACAAATCTCAATTACGATTTCACATGTTCCAAGTCTAAATTAATTAATTCCATCAGAATAATTTTCACTGAAATATGCCTCAGTGGATCAGACTACTCAGAATCCTAACAGGTAAGGGATCTTGGTTGTCTAAAGCGGATACTTCAGATGCGCTTAAAATTAATTCCTGTTAAGCAAACTCTGTGGCAGTGGCATGGCATTAAATGGCAAGGGTTATATTGCTTTGCCACTAAATTAACTTTCGGATCAAAGAGTAGCCCCCGATTGTTCGCTGCTACGGCACAAGCACTAGAATGGATTTTGTTTGCATCACAAGGTTGCCAGGAAGTCATTATTTGGAGGATTTCCTACTGATCGAAAGTCCTGTTCGGGCCCGAGGGTTTTACTAGTGTGATTGCAAGTTTTTGAAGGGTTACATAACCCGGTAGCTGCTCACAAGTTAAGGGGCCTGCCCAAGTGATCACCTTTCTTAGGGATTACTTTGCACACAGATAAGGTACAAGCTAGTTTTCCCCCAAAAAAAACTAGACAGGATCAAACTGTACAAAGTTGGGATACTACCACCAGCATGGATAACCGAAGGAATGACAGTCCCTCCTTGGTATGCTAAAATTTATGATGAGAATCCTCCCACAAGGTAGGTAATTTGTCTCCAGGTTAGTAGCCATGTGCCACCAAGCAACAGTATCAGATTAGTCAGTTCGGTTAGATGTAAATGCTCGAGCTGATTTGATTGTGTGGGATCAGTTTTTGAATAGTTGGAATAAGACATCAATGTCTGTGCCCCAGGCAACAGTACCCCCTGCCCCCCATCCCCATATGTTTTCAGATGCTGCAGCATCTGTGGGGTTTCAGCCATTTTTGGCACTCACTGGATGGCTAGTTCCTGGCCAGCAGATGTATTTCAATACCCAAGTTTGTACCGTCATCCGCCCTTCTTGAGATATACCCCATAGTAGAGACAGCAGTGGTCTAAAGGCATCAGTGGTCAGGAAACAGGGTGGTTTTCCATACGGATAATTTTACCACGGCGGAAGTTAGTAATAATGTCTGTTCAAATCATTAGCTTTAATGACTTTCATGCGTAAATTAACTTAAACAGCATTACAGTATGGTTCCCATTCCAATTGCATGTACATAGAAGGCATGAGCAATATTTCTGCTGATGCATTATCACGTCTTGACTTTCGTTTCTTTTACCAGAATCCTGAATCAGATCCGGTGGGCACACTAGTGCCCGATCATCATCAGCTACTGACTGATTTAATTGAATTGCTGGTCACAGCAGTATCATTAATGAGCAAGTCTTTATCTAGGAATACCTCGAGGGCGTATGACAGGGCCTGGGATATCTATTCCAGATCAGTTACCCAAGAATAGATGTTGAAGTCAAGCGATTGTTACTTATTGCGGTTGACCAGCAATAAAACTCATCAGGTAGGCCCTGGGTATGTGGTCAAGTTCTTTCCGACTGGCAATGTCTGGTCCAACAGGAATTGATCATATAAAAATAAAAAAAAACATCCCCAGCAGACCCCACCTATTAGGAAAAAGACACTTAATATCCATTTGTTCAAAAACACTTTTTCTACTTCTTTGATGAGGGTCTGTAGTTCTCTTATTCTTATTAGTGGATCCTTGTTCAACTTTTGGTAAGTGCTACTACTAGTATCCTTTCCGTTTTTTTCTTGGTAACAATGGTCTACAAATTTTGGGAGATTATCGACCTCCGAGATAAAACGTGTTAATTCTTACATATTTGGAATAGATGAATTGGAAAACAGGTGATAAAGGTGCTGGTTGACTAAAGTTTTCAATATATTTTACAATAAAGATTAACAAACAGGCAAGTATATTTGCCTACAAGGGAGGGAGGTGTCTGATAATCATGATGCCTAGTAACTTCGACAAAGTACGGTAGATCAAAATGGTACCACATGAAAGTGTATAAATGTATATTCACTTTGAGACTAAAGATTACCCAACTGTAATTTATTGATCTTTTATTGCAAGGTATATTTGTCTTAGTCAGATCTACGCATCATACAATCACATCTTGTGGCTTGTGAAAGTGTCATTGCCTAACATTTCCAAGGAACAGTTGTGTGATATTTTCCCTCAGAAGCCAAGATGCCTCCAGTGTAAACGCAGATAACATCTGCTACATTTGTGGCGAGGTACATTTGCATCTCAAAAGTGCAGTATGACGGCAGTGGTAAAAAATGCATACCACCTATATTTTGGATGCAAAATAGGGGATCAGAACAAAAGTTGGGCCCCTCATTATTGTTGCATTACATGTGCAACTTATCTGAGTCATTGGCTAAAACAAGAAAGTTCCTGCCTTTCGCAGTCCCAATGGTGTGGAGGGAACCCACAAATCATAGCAGCGACTGCTTTTTTTGCAGAGCAAAATTGCAAAAGGAATCTTAAGAAGTAGACAGTGGAATATCCAAAGATTCCATCCGCACTTCGTCCTGTACCCCATGGTGAGGACTTGACTATTCTGGATCAACCAGAATCCAACTCTCTAGACTCAGATGATAGTGACAAACAGGATGCAGCTGATCTGGGGCCGTCCATGTGAGCGGACCCAAAACTTTAGCCCACCATAAGGTCCTCCTGAACCACATCTAATTTCACAAAACTAAATGACCTAGTCAGAAATGTGGAATTGTCCAAGAGTAGGCAGAGCTACTGGGCTCCAGATTACAACAGTGGAACCTCATGCAGAGCGATGTCAGGATCTCCATTTTCAGTGATCGCCAAAAAGATGTGGTTCAGTATCTTAGTGGATGGTGATTTGGTTTATTGCAATGATATCCATGGCTTAATGACAGCCCTTAACATTACCCACAATCCAGACGAATGGAGATTGTTCATAGATTCATCTAAAAGCTGTTTTATTGCACAATGAAAATGTTTTGCCATCCGTTCCTGTCGGGCATGCAGTCCACATGAAAGAAACAAACGGTGTATAAAGTATGAGGATCATCAGTGGCAGCTCTGTGGTGATTTGAAAGTTGTTGCCCTGTTGCTTGGCCGGCAGGGTGGATACACAAATTATTGCGGTTTCCTCGGTGAATGGGACAGTCCAGCCAGAGATTCTCATTATGTCAAGACTGGCCATCAGAAGCTGTCCTGGGAGCCAGGAAAGAAAACATTTTCAAAATCCAGCTCTTGTTGACTCAGCAAATGTTGTTACCGCCGTTGCATATAAAGCTGGGGCTGATGAACTTTGTAAAGGCTATGGACAAAACAAAACCATGTTTCCAATATCACTATGAAACGTTTCCAAGACTTCGTGAAGCCAAAATCAATGAAGGCGTCTTTGTCATTCCACAAATTCGGGAACTTCACAGAGATGGCAAGTTTGATAGTCTGTTGCGCGGCAAGGAAAAAAGGAATGGGACTTCCGGTTCCGGAGCATGATTGTAGAGGTCACAGCGCATTAGAGCTCCCGCACAACTGGGGACCCTTTACACCTATATACAGGTGAAACTCGTTTAGAATATCGTGCGAAAGTTCATTTATTTCACTAATGCAACTTAAAAGGTGAAACTAATATATGAGATAGACTCATTACATGCAAAGCAAGATAGTTCAAGCTGTCATTTGTCACAATTGTGATGATTATGGCTTACAGCTCATGAAAACCGCAAATCCACGATCTCAGAAAATTAGAATATTGTGAAAAGGTGCAATATTCTAGGCTAGAGAGATTGTGGATTTGGGGTTTTCATGAGCTGCAAGCCATAAATCATCACAATTACGACAAATAACGGCTTGAACTATCTTGCTTTGCATGTAATGAGTCTCTCATATATCAGTTTCACCTTTTAAGTTGCATTAGTGAAATAAATGAACTTTTGCACGATATTCTAATTATTCGAGTTTAACCTGTAAAGCCAATATTCCAGAATCCTTGGTGCCCCATCGGGTGCTCATCTACTGGAAGTCCTCCCGGTCTTCCCAGGGACAGGTTATTAGCCAAGAGGAAACTGCGTATGAAGAGTACATCTACAGGTGGCAGAGGGCGGCAGGATGGCTCCAAGATGGCCGCAGACGCTTACCTCAGATGACGACTCGTCTCCTCCGGCAGAGCATGCCAAGATAGCCGCGGAGGTCGCCAAGCTGTTACGTCCGACTATCCAGGATACCGTCCACAAGGCGGTGTCTAAAAAGGTATTCAGTCCCTCAGTCACGATGTGATGGCGCAGGCCCAAAGGCTTTCTGAGGCGGAAAGCAGAGTTACAGGACTGGAGGACGATGTGGATGCATCTACATCTCGCTTAGATGCCACAATGCAAAAAGTACGAATACTCACCGATTGTACTATAGACGACCTCGAGAACCGTTCCCGCAGGAACAATCTTCGCATTATTGGGTTGCCGGAGTCCTTTAAGACTTTTCTCCCATCTGCCCATCCAACATCCCAGATCATCTAGGCAAGCTATAACCCTGCAAGGAGGAGGGAGCGCAATCCGAATCAGACCGCACCCCGTCCAGTACTTGACTATGCGGATCGTCTGGCTATCCTGCAGGCATATCGCGCCAGAAAGGATCTTCAGATAGACGGCCACCGTCTACTTATCTTTGCAGACTACGCAGCGGAGGTCACAAAGAAAACTTGAGGCCTTTCAAGGAGCCTGCTCTACTCTTTTCAACAAGATGTGCCTAAAAAACAAAACCTTTAAAAATTCAGCCTGTGACTCTATTTTATTTTGGCATATTTACACGGGGTGCGGTACCTGAGCCTTCCTCTGCTGAATACTTTGAATGCATTGTTTTAACCCTTTAAAAGAGGAACTTCCCCCTTAAACATGATAATGGCACCTTTAGGATTGTTCGGTAATGGCAAAATACAAACCCTACCCGGCTACTGGTCAGTGTTAATCCTGTCCATGTAGAGTGGGGAAATCTTTATATAGGAAAGCTGTAACAAACATCCCTTTTAACACCGTCGTGACAGGAGACGTACCCTGTATGTCCCGCCACGAAGTGCCCAAATGACTGCTCACGTACACTGTACGTAATCAGCTATTTGGGGCTCTGTAAGGCTGGTAACTGCCGAGAATCCGCGATAACTGTTCATTAACTCTTACCCTGCCACCGACTTAAGACATACAGCAGAATAAATCTGTTCCCAAAATGCCAGGTCAGTATGCCTTACGGCGGTGGCATTTACAGTTCTGCTACAAGTTCATGGTGGCTTTAGCACCATGAACTTATATCAGAACTGTTCCTTTGACGCCCCCCGTTAAATAGCTGTATTTCACCGTAGCCCCCCAACTGTAAACAAAAATTAAAGAATGAGTGCGTTGATACCTTGTGTTGCAAATATATGCCTGTATCATTTTATCACAACACAAACCTCAACAGAGCGCAAAAACGATTAACACAAGCCACTTATTTATAGTATTGCGTTTATTTTTTTACCTTTCACAAAAAGGCGCAATTTCAAATTTGCAAATATTTGTTCATTATTAATTCAATACGGTTTTCTCTTTTAGATCGTCGGAAAATATTTTTTTTGTGTGCACGGATACTGATTTTAGTGTGCTTGATCAATTCAATTGTGTATTTTTATCGGAATATTAATTTGAGAAACATTTGTGCAATTATCGCAGGGCCTACACATTTAAAGCACCATCTTTTTATTCTACAGGGCCTGCGCTTTCAGAAAATATATGGCTTCGGGGGACTTTTTACAAACGCTAGCAACGCAGCAGTTAAAAATAAAATGGGAAAAATGCAAAAAAATTGTGTGGCCAGCTGGAAGTGCAAACTGTTCAAGGGCTTGTCAGCGAAAGGGTTAATGGATGCCTCAGTATTGAAGCATCCATTAATGAAAGATTTTTCAGAGCCGCAATTGCAGCTCTAACCGTCACTAACAGCTGGTATAGATCGGGAAATCCCACATGTATACCTGCTTTTCCCCCCTAAACTTTCAGCAATAAAAACATTTAGATACAGGATTCTGATCATTGTTGGAACAATCAGAAAACCTTTAGTGACATTCTGATCCTGAAATGTTGCAGGATCAGTGTCACTAAGGTTATTGGCTGTTCCTTACGTTTGAAGCAGCCTAATAACCAAAAATTAATTAAATTATCAAGCAGTAATAGTGAGATTAATTCTCAATGACTGCTTGATATAATGAAAAAAATAAATGTAACAACTAAAAATGATATATTTAAATATATGTTTATACGGTCAGCAATTAAAAACAAACCCACTAGACGGAAAATTAGGGGTTAATTTTCTTTAAAAAAAATTTAATACCCTATGACAGTGATGCTTAAAGTATGTCGCTATCACCAAGTGTGACACTTGGTGACATTGTATGCCAGGTGACCACTTAACCTAAAACTTAACAATGTAATCTTTTTTTCGCTGAGAAGTACAGAAAAATATCTAAATCCTAGGAATGTGAGTTTTTTCCAAATAAAGACAAATTAATGCATGTATTTAATGCATTTTTTTGAGCGGTGCTATTTTTCTAAAAAAAATACTACAAATCAAAACTGGGGAACAAGTGTTTAGTTTTTTGCTCTTTTTTTCCCCATTTCATTTGTCCTAAGTGAGGTGTTAGGGCTATATATGTCACATGTGTGTACCTATCCTCTATTACAAAGTGTGCCCACACATATTATATATTGTTTTTTAAAGTATATTACTGATGTGGTAGATCACACAGCAAAAATGTCAAAAGTGTGTCAGGCATTTATGAACAGAAACTAAAAACAAGCTGTCATGAAGGGGTTAATGCACCATTGTGAAACAAGCCACAGTGGATTTCACGTCCAAGTCTTCTTGGGGATTTGATACTGCCTGTAGATCTAGTTACAGCAACAATTTGCCAATAATGTCCATAAAGTGTAGGTCTCAGGAGGTAGATCTTTCACAAAGGGCGACATCTGAGACATTTGTAATTCTATTAGCAATTGCAAACCCACGAAAGGTGCAGTTGGGCTAAATTGTGCCTTCACCATTCTACCCTGATCTAATTATGGCAACATATGGGAACTTTTATCAAGCAAATTGGTATAATTTTTTTTATGTGTGTTGCAATGTAGCATACAAAGGAATAGGGCTTCTCCAAAGCCATACTTGTAAGTTAACTATGAACTTAACTATTCCTTTTAATTAAATTAATCTGACATTTTAATCAGCAAACTTTCTTGGTTATATTTGGGGGTAAATCTTTGGGGTTGCACAAATAAATGTAAAACATTCCAATGGAAAAGTATTAGTAAATTAAAATTTTCAGTTTCTAACCAATAAAAACTGTTCTTATTGAAAAGACCAAGAAACAATTTATAGAACCTATAGGCAAGTGCTAGAAAGTACTTTAAGTGCTGAAATCATATTTCACCACAAGAACTTATAAAGTAGAAAAAAAATATAGCACATTTTATGTCAGAAAGATAAAGCCGTTATTGCTTCTAAAGGCTATCAAACATAAAAGCATATATCATTTCTGTTTGAAAAAGATTTTAGAAAGTTTAAAATTGTATTCACTATTTTAGAAAGATGAAATTATCAAATTCAGCAATTTTTATTCTTAAATCTACTAATACAATTAGACAAATCCTACAGTTTAGAATGTAATTAGACGAAAAGTACTGTGCAAAAGTTTTAGGCACTTACGATAAAATGCAGGAAACCGAGTATGCTTTCAAAAGCAAGGTAATTAATAGTTTTTATTACCTATTAACCAATATTTAGTGCATGAACCTGTTGCCTTTAAAACATCAATTCTATATACACTTGCACAGATTTTTTTTTATTTTTTATTTAAAGAACTCACAGGTAGGTTGCACTGAGCACCTAGGATAACTGAACACAACTTGACGTTGAGATCAGGGATCTGTGGCGCCATACGGTCTCTTCCAGGACTCTTGTTTTCTCTGAAGATAGCTCTATGACTTTAGCTGTATGCCTGGGGTTATTGGCCTTCTGCCTATGAATTTTGGGCAGGATGCTCACCTGATAATGCATGATTAATAGGTATCTGCCTTACATTTCAGCATTTAGGAGACTAATCAGTCTTACTAAATTCCAAAACCTGCAAGGAAACTACCACGCTTAAGTGCTGCTTGCAGAAATGTAACCTCCATTCAAATGCCACTGCTTTCCGTTACAAGCAAATATTTTAATTCAGGACTTAACAGTTCATAACACATGCTGCCATTTTCTGCACACCGATACTTATATTTTCATGTATAGGCAAGCTGCTTCACCTCATATACATGTCAGAAGTATGGCTATTTGGCTGCAAGGCATTCTTAAAGACCACTTCTGACCACACTTCTCTTATAGATTGTAGATGCTGACTGCAAGGACAGTTCAGCATAATGTGTCATCTGTGTCCAGAAAGGAAAAGAGCAAAATGGTACTGCCTTGAAAGCAAATACCATAAGGCCCAGAACTCCCTTTACCTTCTCAATTGGATGGCTCCTGTACCAGAGAGCGTAGCGACAGGAGGTGACTTAGGAACAAACTCCCAAGGAAAACTGTAGCTAAGAGAAAAAAAAAAACTATACTCCAAATGCTGAATCTATTCCAGTGCATCAGGAGGACGAATGACAGCTGCCACATCATTTCCTTATGTACAGCAACAGGCCATGCATGGAGACAACCATTGCCCCAGCCTCAGTGCACTTAAACCGGGTGACAGTGATGTTATTTACTGGCACAAGAAGCAAAGATGGCCATCAGGACGCCTAGAGTGGCCCCATGGAGCAGCGACTTCCAGGGCAGCCGCAGAAGCAGAGGTTGCCAGAGCTCCCAGGGTGGCCGCAGCAGCAGAGACTGCCAAAAATCCCAGTGCAGCCATAGGAGAAATAAATCACCAGTTTCCAGAGTTGCTGCATGCATTTGCAGCCACCAAGCCCTTCCAAGTGAAGCCACAAACAGCTATAGCTGCATGCCACTACTGACACCAGTACCCAAATGGCTGCATGCTGCTGCGACCACAATGTAAAGCCCCCCCAAAAAAATTAGGAGGCTAATAAAGCTCTAGAGAGTGCCCAGCAGATAAGTTGCCATTGAACTCACACAACACAGGGTAATTGGGAGAAGGAGGTACCCCTGACCACTCCAGTCACTGACCCATAGCAAAGGGGGGGGGCGGGAAGAAAGATTAAAGCACTTACTAGCCAGAGATGTGCAGAGGGTACCATCTCCCAAAACAGAATGCCTCTCTTCGCAGTGGGGTGCTGTCTGCCTGGGGAGGACACAGACAGAGCAAAAAGTTACTGTCATATGTGTCTCCCGTAAGAAACAAATCACAGGCAGCTAGGATTGAGCTGCCACAACCGAACCTGCAGTAGCTAAGGATCTGCATGCGCTCAAGAGGCTGAGCTGGGGGACTACAAAAGATATTCTCACCGAGCTCAGCTGCTAATTGAAGGGAAAGTAAGAAAAAATAAAAGTAAGCATTCCTTGCAAAAAAGAAAGGGGACCAAGATTTCCTGCAGGGAGCCAAGGTCTTTCGTCGACACTAGGCAAAAAAACTGAGTTTCCCTAGTTGCTATAAGTCCATGGTCGAGATCAAAGATCTTCGCTGTGTCCTTAAAAATGGTCAAAAGAGAAAACATTCATTTTTTAAAAACTGCTAAAAATTAAAAATGTAACCTATATACGCAAACATTGTGGGTTGGGGTGGGGGGGTGCTAGCAGTAATTCTAGGGCCATCTCTTGCTGATGGCTCTAAAATGTATGGCCTGCAAAGGTTCTAAAATGTGGCCTATAGACAATATTGTGCATTGTCATTTTTACAAGTTCATGGGTGCACGCAATTTTAAGGATGGTCAGCCATTTACCAAAAATTGGGTATTATACTGTGTGCATGAAAAATAAGTTTAGTTTACAGATTCCTGAAAACAGATTTGATAAACAGTTAAGCAAATACCTTGCAACAAACTATTAGAACAGCAAACATTCTACAAGGCCTCAGCTTAGAAAACTTATATACTTGCTTCACGGTGTTAAGTAGTTTTCTAGTAAAAATGCAGATTAACATGTGGCATTTTTTTTTTTAAATTCTCATGATTGAAAAGGTTGTTACAAAATGCAATGCAAAAACATTGTGTTGCACTGTGATGCCTATGCAACGTTGTCATGGGTAACTTCGTAGCAGAAATACAAATCCAAGAGATAATTGATTCTGCTGCTGGGCCTACTCCAATATCAGAGGCCATTGCCAGCTGGTAATGCCTGAATTTTGCAGAGACCAGACAGAGCTACAATTAACTGGGACTGAAGCTGGAAGTAAAGCAGACCCAGCATTGAGCTGAGGCGGGTTGCTTGCCAGGGACAAATGTTCTAGAACATAGCTAAAGATATATGCAGGCACTTCTATTGGCATTCTCCATAATTTGTTAGCTTTAAAAAAAAAAAAAAAAAAAAAAAAGAAGAACTATGGCCAAACCTATTGTAGCCATTCTCTTTAGGGTCACAGCAGGACATTAAATAATGTCCTGGTGTGACCCAAAACTCAGCATATAGCCATTGCTTGCTATATGCTGACAATGCAAAGCCGCGCTACAACTGGGAAAGATCGCAACAATATTGTCAACCTGCTACCTGATGAGATTTGAGTATCTACAGCCGAGTGATACACAAAAAAAAGCTATATTTTTGTTAATAGTTAAAAGGCATTTAAAAAAAAGAAAAAACATGTGCTTACCCCTTCACTATGAGACAAAGATTCGCCGGGTTCATCCTCCTCCCATTCTTCATCACTGTCTACTTCATAGTCAAAAAGCATCTGCAGTAAAAGACACAATTGTTTTTTTTTTATATTATATACATGTGTATGCCTCTATTTCTCACAGAAACACACATGGAATAGTTCCACAGCAACACAAAAGGTTAAAAGGATCAGTAACAAGAGATGGCTGTCTTGTGACCTCAGAAATATACTAACATTCCGCAAACAGGAACTCAAAATCCCCCTAACCAGACAGGTAAACAAGAGGAAACACCCACACGGATATAAAATGTGCCACTACGTACAAATTTGGGGCTAGGTTACAGCAGGTATAAGATATAGAGCCAGAGTGGTTCAGTACCACGAGATAGCTGCATCACAAACGTAAACCGTTCAGTGGTTTGCAGCCGGCTCTGTTTCTCACAAATGCATGGTGAGAGTAAAGGGAATACCAGCTGAAGATTCATGGCCAGTGATTGCTATGTGTGACTAGGGATGCACCGATACCACTTTAAGGCCGAGTACCGATACTTTTTCTTAAAGGGACAGGTCAAATTTTTTCTAAAGCAATACAAAATCATGATTTTAGGTCAGTTTCTTATTATTATGAAGAATATGAACACTCTGTAGCGTGGCACAGCTATATCCCATTCTGCATACCTGGCTTTATATTATAAGAACTTTATAATATAAAGCCAGGTATGCAGAATTGGATACAGCTGTGCCACACTATACAATAATACACTATCCTGGAGTCTGGACACGTGATCATCTATTTTCCCAAGAAAAAGAAGTGAGATGATCTGAGGGGATCAGCTCAAAGTACAGCTAGTAAGGTGGGTCGGAGAGTCAAAATATGATACAAAATATTATACATTTAAAATCTCATTGGACATACTAAATGCACCAGTTAACACCAACACCAGTTCAACATCTAAAATTGGTTAGTGTGACAATAGCAGATTAGCGCTATTACAAGTGTCTAAACACTCAAGACCTAAAATAGAACCCAAAAGATGCTACATAGGAACAACTGCAGATTTTAGATCAATAAATTTAATTTCTACAAAATATAACCAAAAACACAAAAATGCATTGTCACTATCACCATTTGAAAACAATGCTGTTACCCCTAAAAACAATCATGGAAAGATCTTAAACCTTTTACAATCAACTTGCTGAAATTATTACTATAGATCGTAATGGATGTGACATCCGTAAAGTCATGCCAGACTATGGGGCTTCCACTACTGGTTTCCTATGCCACTATTAAAATCGATATTTTAAGTCTTCGCAATTTTACGTCGAGGACCACTATTCTGAAATTGCTCAACAAATTTCAAAGTGAGCTTTTCACGGATTGGTGAACCACTGCCCTTCTTTACTTCCGAGAAACGGACTCTTTAAGATAATTTTTTTATACACAATGATGTAAAGGACCTGTTGACAACTAATCTGGTTGCAAAATGTTCTTCCAGCTCTTCCTTGTTCATACTATTTTCTGTGCCAGCTTTTTGCGTTTTTTTCATGTTGCGGCCATCAACTTAAAAAAAAAAAAAATTGATAGTTGGGGGGCGTGGCCGGATGGCGAGCTGAGCGGCTGGAGAAGTGGAGCTCCGCCGATAGTTCGGGTCCAAGGCATCA
>NW_017307835.1:220893-223709 GCF_000935625.1 Nanorana parkeri
AAAATAGTACATTTTCTCATTTTACACATTTGATATATTTTCTATTCTCTATTGTGAATAAGCTATTGGTTGAAGAGATTTGCAAAATGATTGTATTCTGTTTTTATGTAGATTTTACACAGCATCCCAAAAAAAATGTTTTGGAATTGGGTATAATTTATAATGAACACACACACACACAATTATCTTTATACATACACTGTTTACACATACTCATACACTCACAATCCTATTTAGATCACGTTTCTGTACTTACAGTGTCTTGAACCCATGGCCTGCGGGGGCAAATAACTCCACTCGATCTGTTCCAGGTGCCCCAGTAAGCTGGACGATGATTCTCGCAGAACTGCAACAGCTTCATCTTCCCAAACATTCTACGTTCTGGTACCACACATTCAAGAGTAATATTTTCATGTACGGTTGTATCAGTTTCTATCACAACCTGTACATCATCTCCGTCACTGTCAAAGATAACAAAAATTCACATGGTTAATAAGTAGGGATGCACCGATACAAGCATCGGTATCGGCGGTGATACCGAGTATTTGCATGAGTACTCGTGCAAATACTCCCGATACAAAAACGAGTACTTGTGCCGCGTCCACCATCATCAGGGACCCGAACCCGCCGCACACAGGAACTCCATCGCGTCTTCAATGAAGCAAGATGGCCGCGAACTCCTCCAAGTCCTCAGTCATCTGCTCCATTCTGACCTCTTCTCCCGCTGATTGGCGGATTGGATGATTGACAGGCTTCCTCACCAGTCAGGAGTGACTGGTGAGGAAGCCTGTCATCATCCAATCGGCCAATCAGCGTGAGAAGAGGTCAGAATGGAGCAGATGACTAGGCTGTGACACGGAGTGGCTGAAGCAGACGGAGAAGACGACACAGCAGGTTAATACTGCTGCACCTCATGGGGCTGGGCACAAAAATGCTGTTTACCGGCATATATTATTTAAAAAAAAGAAAATAACTATGTAGATATTGCTAACTAAGGCTTGTATCCCCCTAGTGGTCAAAATAGATGAGCACATGTCCAGACTGCAGACCAGAACACAGTGTGGCACAGCTATATCCAATTCTGCATACCTGGCTTTATATTATAAGAAAATGTAATATAAAGCCAGTTATACAGAATTGGATACAGCGGTGCCACACTATACAGTGTTCTGGACTCTGGACATGTGCTCATCTATTTTTCCCACTATGGGGATACAAGCCTTAGTTAGCAATGGCATGATATTTATTAATTTCATTATTCAATGTCTTTTTTTTCTATATTATAAACGTTATATTTTTTTTTAAAAAGACATTGAATAATGAAATTGATATTTATCATGCCATTGCTAAGGCTTGTATCCCCATAGTGGGGAAAATAGATGATCACATGTCAAGACTCCAGAACAGTGTATTATGGTATAGTGTGGCACAGCTGTATCCAATTCTGCATACCTGGCTTTATATTATAAAAGTTCTTATAATATAAAGCCAGGTATGCAGAATTGGATATAGCTGTGCCACACTAGAGTGTTCATGTTCTTCAAATTATTAAGCAACTGACCTAAAATCATGATTTTGTATCGCTTTAGAAAAAATGTGACATGTCCCTTTAAGAAAAAGTATTGGTAATTGGTATCGGCGAGTACTTGAAAAAAAGTATCGGTACTCGTACTTGGCCTTAAAAAAGTGGTATCGGTGCATCCCTATTAATAAGTAACACAAAAAACAAGTGTATGCAAGACTACATTCACACTTAAAAGCCGCACAACATGAAAAATTTATGTACAGTTCATTCCCACAGGATTTGCTGGGAAAACTCAGATTTAGCAAGTAAGGGTTTTTATTTTAGAGCACACCAAACCAAAATGTTTTATCCTTTACTTTGTTGTGAGGCAGAGAAAAATGCCAATAGACAGTGCATACCAACACAAGGAAAATATCACATCACATGAGACTTGACAGCTGATATGAGAATTACCATCTTTCAGCCCATGATTCTTGGGGAGAAACAAATGCATCTAAGGTCACCTTAACCTTCAATATTGCCTGCAAACATTACCAAATTTAGTTAATCTTTCAAAGTTTAGGATTAGCCAAGTAAATAAAATGTAGTATTTTTTGGGTGTAAGGCTAAAAAATTTTGTTTTAAAGAAGTCACAAATCTGTTAATATTAACTGTTAACAAATTAGAAATCTGCTCATCCTGCAGAATTAAAAAAAAAAAAAAATGCACCAAGTACAGTAAATATCTTATTTGAAAAAGCATACCTTCTACATATCATACCTTACAAGGGGCACTTTGGGTATCACAGTGCGTCCCATCCTGCGTGGTTTCCGAGTTTTTAATGCCAACAAAAAATTTGCCTTCGAATTTTGCTCTTTAATGAGCTTGCCTAGCTGCTCAGATTTCTCTGCTTTAAACTCCACCCGACACAAAGGAGCAACAGCCATATTCTTTTTAATTTCAAAAGGTGCAAATTTTCCACATGATTCTGCAAATGTCTGAATAGAAAAACAAGAAAGATTAGGGAGAACTAAATAAACTGAAGCTCAGACTTTACAAAGATTTCCCACATAAATCATCAACAGTAATATCTTGTTGGCAGTGTTGAGAACAGTGAATGGACATGCAAGAACTACAAAATATTTAATTTTTTTTCCATATTCCGTGTAATTAAATGTTGAGCTATGATTGATGACTTTAAATGCTCAGGAGGAATTACTACACAAGACGACCCATACCGCAGACATCACCAGTGGCGAAAGAAAAAAATAATCTATTACATTGTTACATAGCTGATAGATCGGGGAGGGGT
>NW_017307835.1:224225-254137 GCF_000935625.1 Nanorana parkeri
ATAATAATAATAATAAATGAGAAAGGGAATTCCACATTTTCACAGCTCTAATAGCAAAGAATGCCTTTTCAACCTCAAATTGTGAGCAAGTCTTCCTCTGGGACTTATTACAGTCACTTGATATATTCATATTGTGACCATATTATCTCTTAACCGCCTCTCAAGAGGGGATAAGTGTAACGTATTTATGCATAATTACTCTTTCCTAATAGTGAAGACCCACCAGGCCCCTTATTAAATAGGTTAACTTTTGAATGCTTTCCAATTCAATAACAACTTTGTTGAGGATTGGTGACCAAAACTGAACTATGCATTTAAGATGAGAAACTACTACCAGGGTTTTGTTATGGGGCAGAACTACTGGCTTATCCCTTGAACAAATAGCCTTTTAACCACTTGAAAACCAGGTGTTTACACCCCTTTCCTGGCCAGGCCGTTTTTCAGTATTTAGCGCTAAAGTACTGTGACATTTATTCCGTCATGCAACGCTGTACTGAAATTAATTTTATTCCATTTTGTGGGGACAGAAGGAGCTTTCTTTTGGTGGTATTTAATCACCACTGCGGTTTTTATTTTTTACAATATTAAATTACTGAAAATGTGGGTAAAAAAGTTTTTTTCCATTATGTTAGGAAACAATTACTCAACTTTTTGATAAAATATAAAAGACGGGGTCACGTTGGGTAAATAGACACCAAACATATCAAGATTTAAAATTGCGCGCACCTGAGAAATTGCAAAAAACTACCATACCCAAAAGTGACCATGGGCGACACTTAACGCTAAACTGATGAGCCGTAAAAGCTTTTAATCAGTGATTAATGGCCCTCAAATTATTGCTCTCACTGCGACGTTGGCGGCAATATGTAACTCGTGCGGCGTAATGGGCGCAATCGTCTTTTATACCCAAGCGCACCAGACGCATGTTTGCAAGAGTGTATGTATGGGTGGGAAACTTAAAAAAAAAAAGATTTTAATTGATTTTATATGCGACTTAATTTTCTTATTTGTTTTCACCAGCTTCTCTCCGGCTTCTGTACCGGAGAGTGACAAGAGGAATGCGGAAGTGATGCAATACAAAATCACTTCCTGCATTCAGGAGGATGAGGAGGTCGAACGGAGATCATGTACTGATCTCCGGTCGCAGAGCTGCTGTGCTTGTCCCGGACTCAAACCGGGAACAGTGGAGCTCGGGATTGCCAGCAGCTGCTGCAACGGAGGGGGCCGCAGGCCCGCATATTACAAGCGATAGGGGGGTCTCTACAGACGCCCAAACTCCTATGTAACCAGCCATCACTGGCTGTTAACATTCCACGCAGATTTCCGGCTCGTGCACGCCGCCTATCGGCGGGCACGAGACATCTAAAAACGCCCACCGGCATCCAAGAAGCCGCTGTCCGGCCGTTTAATTACAACGGCCGGACAGCAGGTGGTTAATACACAAGAGTATTGGGCTAGCTTTGTTGGCTGCAGCTTGACATTGCATGTTATTGAGTTATCTGCAAGCACCCTCAGATCCTTTTCCATCACCGATTCTCTGAGCGGAGGAGCTCAGCGAAGCTGGCCCCAGTACAAAATCCAGTCTATTTCTTTAGTGCTACGTTTGTGCTGTAAAAATTAACATTTGTGCTGCTTTTATTTTTAAGATAATAGCAATTTTGTTTAGAGCTGCAGCTAACAATTATTTTCAAAATCGATTAGTTAGCCCATTATTAAGTTTGATTAATCGGTTAAATAATAAAATAAATTTTAAAAAATGGCTCCAGTGATGGACTACTAGTTTGTATTGAGATTGTAGTCCATCACAGGAGCCATCTTTGGATCGGTGGAAGTAAAAAAAAAGTGTGGTGTGCAATATAGTGAAATGGAAAGTTTAAAATTATACAGCAATCAATGCAGAATGGCACCAGCTATAGATGACTACAAATCCCAGCAATATTACATTATACAGCGCAATGCAGAATACCGCCAGCTATGGAGGAGCACAACAAATCCCAGCAATAGTACATTATAGCTGGCGGTATTCTGCATTGTGCTGTAAAAATGTACTGTTGCTGGGTTTTGTAGTCCTCTATAGCAAGAGGTGCGGCACGCAGCGTGTGTGGAGCTGTGAACATGGCCAACTGATCGGAAGCCGATTAATCGATTATTGAAAAAGTTGACAAACTTTGTCAATCGATTATGTTGATTAGTTGTTGCAGCCCTAATTTTGTTTTTTTAAGATGACATCACCCAGCCCCCCTACAACATGCAAAAGACCTGAAACCATGCTAGCTTGTTAGTACTGGATTTTGAGCTGGACCGCGCTGCTAAAAATGTTATTTGTGCCGAAGGTTTTTTTTTATGGTTTATAACCGTTTGTTTTTATTTGATGAAAAAAAAATTAAATACCATTTGTTAGGATTATGTTTGGTCTTTTTGTGCCGAAAAAATAAAATTTGTGCAGCTTAATTTTATGGCCTCCATTAACAGGGTTGAAGCATACTCACTACACAGGTAGCAAGATAGGTTACTATGGACTGACATCACTTGAGGTAAGAATGATTATAGCTACAGCCAAAAAAGAAATACTAAATATTAAAGCAGTAGAAATCATTTTACAAACTGTAGATCATAAAGTTAATATGAAAATCAATGACAAATGAAGAACAAGTAAACCAAAACATAAAAGATATCCATATCAAAGTAATGACTAAGCCTTCATTAAACATCAGCTTCCCATGTCCATGGGAAGTGCATAAAAAAAACTGGTTGAGCTCAAGCTAAAACCTTTGCTACCTGCACTTAGCAAACGGTAATTGAGAACTACAAGCAGCTAACTCTCGTGTACAGTTTTTAAGGTCATGTGGAAATGCCGAGCGTTCTGCTTCCAGAAATCTTTCTTGTGTTTCACCAGCTGCCCAGAATCCTAGGTCATCATCAACCCAAAGGTGGGATGTCAGTCCAAATTAACCTGTCTTGCTACCTGTGTAGTGTGAGTATGCTTCAACTCTGTAAATGGAGTTCATAAAATCAAGCTGCACAAAATTTTGTTTGGCACAAAAAGCCCAAACATAATCCTAACAGATGGTATTATTCTTTCAGATTTAACATGGGGTGCAAAGTGGGTGGGGTTTCACCAAATAAAAACCAACTGTTCTGAACTATAACAGCACAAACAAAATGTTTAGCAGCGCAAACCAGCACTAATCAGCTAGCCCAGTTTTGTGTCTTGGCTGTTGCAGGGGGCTGAGTGACCTTTAATAAATGGCTAATAACTCTCGAAAACTACAGGAGATAAAATGATTTAAATGGCACAAACCATCACAAACCAGGCACTAACCAACCAGCCCGTTTGTTTTTTTTTTGCTGTTGCAGGGGGGCTGGGAGATAACTTAAAAACAATTGTGATCCTGAATGTTAAAAACCGCACAAAAACTTTGCACTAAAGTAACACACTGAAGTTTTTATTTATGCCGATTGTAGGGAGGCCAGCTTTGCTGAGTGGAGGCCCTCCTAATGGGTATTTTGAATGCATATTTTGACACCCAAGTGCATGACCTTACATTTCTCAATATTGACATTAGGGCTACAACTAACTTATTTTCATATTTAGCTAGCTTATTTGATTATTCGGATAAAATAAAAATACCATCTTTTATTTAAACTAAAATAGACAAATGGAACGGTTAAAAAGTTTACTTAAGAATAAAAAGCCATGCACTTTTTTTGCAACTGCACTGTATATAAAAGACCGTTTCAGTTTACAGTTAGTGAATATTGATAATCATGGCTCTCTCTGGCACACGCGACCATACCTAACATGTATAGTACAATCGTCATTTCTGTATGTAGGTGTGCCGGTTTTGTGTTTCCGTTCCTATGCACACATTGGTATTGGTATTTTTAAATTTCATTTACATTTAATTTTTTTAATCCTAATTTTTTTTTTGTTAGCTTTATTATTACATGGGGGGCTCAAAAGCCCCCTATGTAATAGCATATTGGAGATGGCATATTCTCTTTAATGTGACCCTAGGGTAATTTTTCCAGGGAAGGGTAACACAGCAGACAGTGGGTGTGTGCAATAACCAGTCTGCTAGTATCTATTTCAAATTGCAATACCTGACTGGCTATTGCACACACCCACTATCTCAGAGCCAATACGACCCATCCAGCAGTGCCGCTCTGTGTCCTGGCATCTCTCATTGCGGCCCTTTCCAATAGCCGGTCTATGCCCCCTCCAATGCAGCTGCCTCGGCCAATAAAAGGCATTTGAGAGCAGCAGGATCAGAGTTGACAGACAGCAGCTGCACGGCTGAGCAGAGTTGCAGTGGTGAGTCACCCACATATTTTATCATATGTAATGTCGCTACATCCCGTTTCAAATTTATTTGTCTACATAATTTTTATCAGGAAACCATGAATTTGAACTCTTAATTCCAACCTCAATATCATTAATAAGTTAAAAAGAACTGGCCTTAGGACAAAACCCTGATAAACACCGGTCACAACTTTAGACTATTGAGAATTAATAATTGATCACTATTCTCTGGACCCATCCAAGCAAACACTGCCGAATGATGTACAGACATCTTATAGATTAGATTTTGCTAAGGAACTTCGTACTGTACCTCACAAATGTTTAAACAACCTGACTTTTTTGCCGTCATTAAATTTCTTGCTTACTTCCACATAAAACATAACAGTTGGTCTGACAGGAATGGTCTTTCATAAAATACATGCGGATTGGTAATTAAGATTACTTTATCACAGGCACATTTCTGAATAGGGTTCCTTACCATTTGCTCAAATACTTTACATACCATAGATGTTCGACTGATTGGTCTGTAGCTTACCAATATACATCAAGATTTATTTATTTTTTTACTTGGTACCATTACAGTTAAAGAGTCTATGAATATTAGAAACGTTAGCTTGTCTATAACAAAGCCAAGTTCACTAAGGACACGCAGTAATGCAAGTCATCTGGACCCGGTGATTTATTTACATTATCTCTAGCCTATCCTGTGGCAGAAATAACGTAAGATACGAATTTTACCTCCAGTACATTGTTACCGTTACAGCTATTAAATCTTTTTGGAATTAATTTGTAAACACTGAACATAAAAATCAAATACATGTTCCTTAATCTGTCGTTTATTTACCAATCTCCTATGTTCATCTGTTAAGGTGTCTAGATGTAATGTCCTCTTCTTTCTACCAATCAGAAAGCCAAGCTGCCTCGCAGTGTTGCAAGGAAGCGTGAAGCCGGTGTGCTTTCGATATACCGGCCGTCCAGCTATATGAAGCCAGGCCCCCCACTACCTTGGGATGCCGGTATCGGTAATCAGTATTGGCGAATACCAATGGGGAAAAAAACAACAACATCCGTATGCTTAACCGGAAAACTGGTATAGGCGCTTCCCTACTTTTTACCTTTACTTAACTGATACTTTTCTACCGCACTTAAATCTGGGCTCCGGGCTTCCTCGTTGTCTTTACATATATTACTACGGTCTATAACATTAGGTTATAGATAAATAGCTTTTTTTTTTTTTTAAACATTTTAACAGTTTTTAGTTGTGGAAGATCTTTATCTTGACATTATCCCATGCTACAGTAGAGGGTTTTTTCCCCCTCAGCTACATACAACAAACTACCATGCTTTCAGCTGCTTTTTGACTTTTAAGTTAGATTAAAAAGGGGAAGAAAAAAACTGTACATCTCTGCAAGACTAGCATTTCAATGTGCTTTACTTGTTTAAATACCGTGCAAGTACAAATACCTGTTAATCCTTCAGAAATGCACTATACTCAAGTCCTGTTGTGGGATGGCAACACAGCCTTTCTTGCAGGCTAAGTAATGTCGAGACAGCAGCTGCATGATGTAAACAAACAGGAGGCCGAGTCATCGGAACTTGGCAAGTGTGCATTTCTTCATAGGGAGGGGATGGAGCTGTGATGTCAGCATAAGGGGGTCTAAAGGTTACGTGTACTACGTTTAAAAGTACACTTAGCCTTTAATGAGGCTGGCTGGCCTTTCAGTAAAAACATTATTAAGACAACCTCTGAGATGCCTAAAAAAACAGAATAACTAATTAGCTTACCTTTGGAGTGTCAGAGTTCTTAGATTTCTGTAAAAAACGGGTTATTTCTGCTTTTTCTGCCTTCATACGCTTGAAAGAGAAAAGGAATATGCATCATAATTTATATTTAATAGGTGCATAGAAACTACAAGAGTCATCAGATGACTGTAGAAGACTGATGCAAGGTCAGCACATACTGGCTGGTCACAAGCATGGATCACTTGAACGCAGGTGAAATAACTAGGGCCGCAACAAGTTATCGATTAAATAGATTATAATCAATAATGAGAATCATTGGAAACGATTCTCGATCCATTAGTTGCTTTTCGATCAGTTGCCACCATTCTGCTCCTCCACGCTGGTGCTGTCTGCAGCGGTCTGTGTCCCACTCAATCCCTGCTGCTCTCCCTGCCTGTATCAGCAGAGGCACTGGGGACAGAGACAACTGCAGCCAGCACCAGCGGGGAGAAGAGACTGCGATGACTCTGCAATCGCCCGTTATCCCCCACCACCCCCGTACCTCAAATGGAGCACCCCCAGTCGTTACTCCTCCACGGACCACCCCATTCATCCTCCTCCGCTGCTCCCCCATGCCCCCTCTTCTGCCAGTGTTCTATTAATCCCTCGGATAGAACACCGGTGTCAAGTCTCCCATCAGAGGCTGGAAACAATGCTGGCTATTGCACCCGCCCACTGCCTGCTGTCAATCAGCAGAGGAAGACCTAAAGGAGAACTTACTCCTTCAGTTCACTCCTCTGCTGATTGACAGCAGGCAGTGGGCAGGTGCAATAGCCAGCCTGCTATTGGCTATTGCAATTTAAAATAACAGGCTGGGTATAGCTCCAAACCACTGCCTGCTGTGCTGACATTCAGCTGCCTCAGCAGCTGAATCCGGTGAAGTGGTAGAGTGACACCAGTGGTCTAAAAGACCCCTAAATGTCACCTTAAAGAGAACTGGGTCACCTCCAATGTGCCATCACATTGAGGCAGCAGGGACTGTTCTAGTAGCAAGGCGGTGGCAAGGATCAGGCATTTCTTCTTTGTTCAGTCCTCTAGATGAAAATGAGCAGTAAACCCTTGCAGTACAGAGTAACCCCACCACAAGGTTTAATTTTTAAAATTCATGGAGAACTGCTTTAAAGTTTTATATATTGCAGCACACCAATCCCCAGATGTGTTAGGCCACACACACACTTCAGAAAGCCAAAATGCTATCACATAGGGGGATAGCAATTAAAGTTTAAAAGAAAAGTTCTTAAAATTATTAAAATGAATGTAATGGACACATTCAGCGTACCCTTTTCTTCTCCTCCCTCGCCCCCCCCCCCACGCCCATCCTTCACCCACAAATGGAGATCAGACAGCAGCGGGGGGTTCTGCCGCCCGGATACATTGCTTTGGACGGTGGAGAACCCCCAGGCTCACGTGGGCATCGGAGGAGCGACCCTGAAAACTCCTAGTGGTTGCAGAACACCTTAGCACTTGTTCCAGGTACACGGTGAGTACTCGGTCTCTGCACTTCGTGTGGGCCCCCATAGCGCAGTCCTCAATCACCCAAGTGAAGAGGTATATGGGCAAATAGGTATCTCTCCCTGCCAACACGCATGCTGCCAGGCATGTAGAAGAGGCAGGGGATCCTTGAAAGTAAGGCAGGGGGTGTCAAGCGGGGCCACTGTTTACAGGCACCCGGAAGCTATCTTGCAGCTGTCACTTCCAGTGTAAAGCAGACAGTTGGCCAAAAAATGTTTTTTACATGGTAAAGGGTTACTGACGACTTGGTGCCAGATACCACAGCATACCTGCGGAGGTCTAGTGGAGTTCATGTCCCAATGGGACAGGGCTGTTTTATCCACAAAAGAGGACCTACTTAATATTAGGCAGGTGGTGATGTTATGGCTGATAGGTGTTGATCTGTTCAATAGGTGTAAAAAAAAATACTGTTGAACATTTCCTGGGACATAAAGGGTTGATCTTATATGGGATAACAGAAAAGTTGTAGAAATATACGTGTGGGAGGGCTTAAATGGTTTAGTAAAAGAGGGTTGGGCAGAGCTAACAGCATTCAGTCGACAAAAAAAAGCTGTGCTTTCTCAGATCGGAACAGAACTTGCAAGTGCATTTCTGGTAGATGTTGTGGAAATTTTTATTAGGATGTGTGTTTAGTGTATAGTAATATTTTGTCATTATGTCTCTCCGTGTCAGGGTTTGCTGCGTCACACCCAATTGGAGCATGACCCGGTTTAAATCCCCACTAAGAGTAAACAATTGGAGTAGATATCTTATGCGTGGCAGAGCAGTGTCTTCTTGGCGAATGTATGGACGCCGGCTGGGGCCCCCGTGCAATGCATGGATTTATTGGCCTGCTTGGATGCATTTGTTTTGAACGCAGTATATGAAAGGAACGTGCGTTTGTGGTCTCTAGTGCGCCTGATCAACCGCTGGAGATATGACGTTGTCCCTGTAAATAAGCATGCATGAGAATCATAGTAACATTTTTGGGCATTGATCACTGAGCAATGCTGGATAAAGTTCACTCCGGTGGTAATAGATTATTGTATTAATGTGCTTTGTTGACTGGCTATGTATTGAGGAAGTGATGTTGGTTGTTAACATAACTTCCTGGTTTGCTGATTGACATCACTTCCTGTTTAAAATAATTTCCTGGTTTGCTGTGTGAGATCACTTCCTTGGGCAGATAGAGAATCAGCACAGGTATTTATTCTTTTATAAGCATGGAACTCGCAAGCAAGCAACACCTGTCTCCTGTGTCCTAAATCTACATGACTCTACAGAGGTACTTCCAGTCCTCGCACAAAAGAGCGTAATACAACTGTGCTTTTAAGCACGGGGGAAATTCTTTGCGTTTGACGTACTTTGGCGCAGTTTAGTGCGGCATGGATTTGTGCGTTGAACCAAGCGAATTTCCATAACATAGATTAACATGTATTTTCTGTACTCACAGGGTTTTTAAAATGATTAAACATGGGAGAGCGAACATATTGCAGAGATTATGTTTACAGCACATCTGCGCCACAATTTTAACAGCTGCTTTTGGGAAGTGGCACTAAACAGATTTTCAAACTACCAGTAAAATCTATTTTTTGGAGTACAATACAGGGTACAGGCAGATTCGAAGACAAAAAGTTAATAGGTAATCAGGTGATTGGACACTGGCAGAACTGTGAGTACCTCCATCAACCCTCCCACTCCCAAGAAATCCTCAGTTTAAAAGCAAGCAATAGAGGACAGAGGGTCCTGTGTCTCGTACTGTACTCTAAAGGTCCCCATACACCTCACGACCATCGCAAGACTTGTCTTGCGATGGTCGTAAGATTAAAAGCTCATACGATCTGCCCATCTTGGATAGGCAGATCGTACTTGCGATCATCGAAAGCACGCCCCGCTGACCGCAATGCTCAACGCCCGTTCCGCGGTTGTTGAATGAGCAGGCTAGAAACCGGCCGAGAATCGTACAATTCTCAGCAGGTTTTCTAGTATGCTGGTTCGACAAAAAGACGTGCGACCGTACAGTAAAAACGGTTGCACGCCTTCCATACACCTTGCGATTATCGTACGATCGCCAGATATGGGCACCTTAAGAAGTGGACTATACTGATAAATCTAAATTTCCTTAATTTCACAGTATAAGATAGGCAGATTCAAAGACAACTTAGACATCCCCAAGCAATAGTGGGGTGGGGGCAACACAGCAACAAGCCTAGATAACAGAAATCAAGTGTTAACGCAACTTCAGAAAGCAGCTTGTACCACCTTAGGACCAAAATTAGCATCAGCAGATGCACAAACATTATGGTACAACTTAATTACCTGAAAACCAAGCAGCAGCCAAGTATATCTGCAACAAACTTTTGATGCCTTCGCACCCAAGATACATAAACCAACCTAGTCGAGTATGCCTTCACAGGAAAAGGCAGAGCCTTTCCATTCACAGAATAGGCATGCACTATTACCTGTCTAAACCACCTCGATCTGGTGAAACGCGATGCAGGGAGCCACTTGTGAGGTGCCTCATGAAGGCCAAAGACAATCCAATTGTCTGAAAAGCTGTAGCCAAGAGAAGCCCGAACAGAGTGTTTGTGGTCAACTTCTTGGAGGAAGGAAAAGTCAATAGAAGACCCTACAAAATATGGCTATATTCTCTTCCACCACCACTGAATTCACCCTCACAGGAAAATTAACAACTGTGTCTAGGGATTCCTACATTCGATCCCAGACCCTCAGAAAAAAACACAACAAAAAAAAAAAAACTATGAAGCGGTCTCTGATAGAAGTGGGCCCACTGGACTGCACAGAAGCATATTGACATCAGGCCCACTGCTGACATGATTAATCTTATGAAAACAAAGTACTTTCCCTGAAACTGTTAACCATAGCAAATCGTGTGAATCTTCTTAAGATGCATCTTTTCCACTTTGCTCATGACATATCACAGAAGAGTTACCACCTGAGAGTTGGCCGTCAACACTTTGATCAACCACCCCAATCTCTGCAACCATTCCTGGGTAAAAGCTCAGATATTCTGCCAGCTGGTCTTGGGATGAAGCTGCAAACAACAGATTGTCTAGATGGGGAATAGGCCGAAGGGAAGGGCTCTGAACTGGAAGTGATGAATTATGGATCCGGTCCTCACTGCAAACCATACATACTTCTGAGAAGATTCGCTTAAGGGAATATAGGTAGGCATCCTGTAGATCCAGGGGGGATTGTGGAACTCTAGCCAATACACCAGCTCTATAATCCCCAAGATGAATGCGTTGGAGATCAATCTCCATTGAGGAAGGAATCCTCATCCCAGTGGAAGGAGAGCATCATTGGGACTTAGAGGTTTGAGTGGGTGGATTTTTAAAAGAAAATCCCTCCATTCTCCCTTGCACTTCTGGCCTGTCCATTGCTTTAAGTCTTATCTTCCCGATTATCCTCAGGATGCATGCTCTGGCTACAAAGAAAAAAAAAAGCTATTGAAAAGCCTGCTTCTCCTCCGGAAAGGACTTTTTCCTATTAGTAGTCCATTCAAGAACAGCTTCTAATTCAGAACCAAAGAGCTGATCACTAGATCAGGGTAAAATAAACGCAGCTAAGAAGGGGAATCTCCATGACAAGTATTAAGCCAAAGTAGAAGACGTGAGTAGACAGACGGATAGATTCTGCTGAAGCATCAACAATTAAACCCACCACCTTGAAAAGCGTAGGTAAAAATTTATAACTGCTCTCTGGAAATACCTGCCAACAGGTGAGCCTTTTAACTGTGAAAGCACAAATTCCATATCACTGGCAACATAGTAGCTAAGGCAAGTTTCAAATTGAACAGGGTAGAACCCCATGAGCTCTTAAGGAGAACATCCATCTTGTCCATTGCATCTTTGAGAATCCCCATATCCTAAAAAAAGCTAGGTATGACTTGAGGAGCATCCAATTTAGGAATCTTGTTCCAGATTAAGAACGGATCTACGTCAAAGGGAAACCTTTTCAAAGTGGAGAAAAAGGGTTTCCTTTCAGCTTCTGACCATTCTTTATCAATAGAATCACATAAAAAAGTTGTTTACGGGAAAAACCCAGGACATCTGCAGCCCCTGAAACATATATCTGTAAAGCTGTACCTTAACCTCATAAATCTCTCAGAATAAATGAAAATTGGAAGCTAGCTCATTTTTTAACTGAAGACAATAGACTACTGCATACACTTGCGGACTGGACTCCTCCTTGAAAAGAGCCATCTATAGAAGACCAACAAGATAATTGTTAAACTTAACCCCCCACACAATGCACACTTGTTCCTCAGCAGACTAAACCGTAGCCTTGAACTGAAAGACAAGAAGCTGCTGCTGAAAGTAACAACCAGCAGAAAAAAGAAAAAAAAAAAAAAAAGGTGGCCATACATTGCGCGAATATCGGCCAGTTCTTGGCTAGATTCGGCACCTGAATGTCAACAGCAGGCAGAGGGTGGGAGCAATTGCTCTGCCCACTGCCTGCTGTTGACATTCAGCTGCGGAATCTAGCCACCAGCAGATGAATGGGGAGGGCAGAGGCACCCCTTCAATTCCATCACTAGAGGTTGATCGATATAAGGCCCACTGCCTTCTGTTTAAATTCAGCTGCTGGCACAAGATTCCACAGCTGCACGTTAACAGAATATTGGTACCTGATATCGGTCAACATACTAACAGGTGGTCCATAATCGATTCTGTAAAAACCAGAACATTCTCCTTCAGGTCATCCTCCACTTCTAGACAGTGGACAGGTGTCATAGCCAGCCTGGTATTGAAATGTAATATAGCCAACAGCAGTATGGTCATTGCTTCCATTGCTGAATGGTAGTCTTGACCATGCTTTTACTGCCGGCAGAAGTGGAGGTACGGGGGAGCAGCGGAGGAATGGACAGGCAGAGTGGTCTACCCTCCCTGCTGAGCGCTGGCTGCAGCGGTCTGTGTCCCATCTGAACACTGCTGCTCTCCCCGCAGACTATATTAACAGCGGCAGAAGGGATCAGATGAGAACAAGGGGACACAAACCGCAATATGCAGCAGCTCCCTGCAAGAAGTAGAAAGGGGAAGCAGAGAGGCAGTCTACACTAGGCCTGCAAAAATGAAAGTGTCAGAAGCAGAGTTGTCACCTAGTCCAAATTCCCTTGTGCCTGACGTCCAACATTGTGGCACAGCAGAAGAAGTGGTGCAGTTGACTTGTGTCTCACGAATGAACGCTGCTGAAAAACCAGTTAAGGAATACACAGAATGCCAGGGACCAGATGTAGAGCAGTAGGCTGTGTGTTCCTTGCCAGAGCATGTGCTCATAATTGCTGCTGTAGCCGTTACATGGCTAGGTGGGGCTGGATGCGACCCCAAAGTGTTTAAGATGAATCACCTAAAAGGTAGTGAAATATAACACAGGGACTAGGATTAAAAGAAGCTTGTGTCCTGTACTTGAGGCTTAGGCTCAGGTACAATTAACACTTCAAAAGGACACCAA
The DNA here is from genome assembly GCF_000935625.1 of Nanorana parkeri. Classification (NCBI taxonomy): domain Eukaryota; kingdom Metazoa; phylum Chordata; class Amphibia; order Anura; family Dicroglossidae; genus Nanorana; species Nanorana parkeri. The sequence goes on from NW_017307835.1 coordinate 237,277, forward strand.
GTATTTATACTTTATATCTCTAAAAAAAATTTAAGGGCTCACATTCAAGTCAATGGGTTTATGAAAGCAACTTAAGGCAAATGAGAAGCTGCATTTACTAAGCAACACAAATGCAGATTACATGCACCTGAAAGTGACAAATCTAGAAAATAAAATGTGCATATTGTTCCCCAAGATGCACAATAGAGACCCATATCTGGAGAAACTACATAAAATGGCCATCCCTAGATTACCTATAAGACTAGATATTCTACTGTAAAGATAAATGCATGGATCATAAAATACAGCTTACATGTCTCCACAGATATTTTAGTTATCAGGCTCAATAAGAGCTGACTGTACATATACCAATAATGTACATTTGTGCTGTTTCTAAGAGAGATACAGGGTTCTGAATTGCCCACTAATGCAGACATTTAATTTATGTGTTTCTATTATCCAGCATTGTCAGTACAGTGCGATGGCCTCCCAATTTGTGGGTTGGGTTATCGACACTATGGAGGCCTATGAGGAATGATGAAGGCTATTGTGGATACATGCATATTTAAATATGTTTATATTTAGGTGCTCACCTTGAAGAGTATGTACACTGCTCAAACAAATTAAAGGAACACTTTTTAATTAGATAATAGCATCAAGTCAATGAAACTCGTGGGATATTGATCAGGTCAGTTAAGTAACAGAGGGGGTTGTTAATCAGTTTCAGCTGCTTTGGTGTTAAATTAACAGGTGCACTAGATGGGCAACAATAAGCCGAGCGACACAGGAATGGTTTTACAGGTGGAGGCCACTGACTTTTTCCCCCTATTCATCTTAGCTGACCGTTTTTCACTAGTGTTGCATTTGGCTAGAGTCATTGTCACTACTGGTAGCATGAGGCGATACCTGGACCCTATAGAGGTTGCACAGGCATGCCAAATCCTCCAGGATGACACATCAATACGTGCCATTGCCAGAAGGTTTGCCGTGTCTCCCGGCACAGTCTCAAGAGCATGGAGGAGATTCCATGACACCGAAAGTTACTCTAGGAGAGCTGGACAGGGCCGTAGAAGGTCCTTAACCCATCAGCAGGCCCGGTATCCACTCCTTTGTGCAAGGAGGAACAGGATGAGCACTGCCAGAGCTCTATAAAATGACCTCCAGCAGACCACTGGTGTGAATGTCTGACCAAACAATCAGAAACAGGCTTCATGAGGGTGGCCTGAGGGCCCGACATCTTCTAGTGGACCCTGCGCTCACTGACCGGCACCGTGGAGGTCGATTGGCATTTGCCATTGAACCCCAGAATTGGCAGGTCTGCCACTGGTGCCTTGTGCTTTTCACAGATGGAGGTTCACCCTGAGCACATGTGACAGACTTGAAAGGGTCTGGAGAAGCCGTGGAGCATGACCGTTTTGGTGGTGGGTCAGTGATGGTCTGGGGGAGGCATATCCATGGAGGGACGCACAGACCTATACAGGCTAGACAATGGCACCCTGACTGCCATTAGGTATCGGGATAAAACCCTTGGATCCATTGTCAGACCCTACGCTGGTGCAGTGGGTCCTGGGTTCTTCCTGGTGCACGACAATGCCCGGCCTCATGTGGCGAGAGTATGCAGCCAGTTCCTTGAGGATGAAGGAATTGATACCTGACCTGAATTCAATAGAACACCTCTGGGACATTATGTCACGGCCCATCCGAGGCCGCCAGGTTGCACCTCAGTCTGCTCAGGAGCTCAGTGATGCCCTGGTCCAGATCTGGGAGGAGATACCCCAGGACACCATCCGTCATCTCATTAGGCGCATGTGCCGACATTGTCAGGCATCCATGCAAGCACGTAGGGGCCATACAAATTACCCAGTACAGTACCATTTTGAGTTGCTGCAATGAAATTTCAGTAAATATACTAGCCTGCTGCATCATTTGTCCACTTTGATTTTTGGGGTGTCTTTGAATTCAGCCCTCTGTAGGTTGATAATTTTTTATTTCCATCAAACGATGTGGCATCCTTTCGTTCCTAATACATTACCCAGAAGATATCCAGCATGATAGTTTTCCCCACTGAGATCTGATGTTTTCAAAGTGTTCCTTTCATTTTTTTGAGCAGTGTATATTACACGCATAGGGCACTGTAGTAGTTACGGTTGGTTCTTTCCTTTTATTTATGTTATTGCAGCGGTTCTCAACCTGTGGATCGCAACCCCGTCAGGGGGTCGAATGACGATTTGCTGGGGGTCGCCTAGCCGGGGATCGAGCAGAGTAAACCTTTCTCTGCTGTTTTTTATCTGACATCAGGGCCGCAGGCCTCCCGTCAGTCAGGAAAAACAAACATAGGAATGCATAGCTAGATTCCTATTGGCTATTTCACTTTGCAATAGCCAATAGCAAACTAGCTATTGCACCCACCCTCTGCTGCTGCAAATCAGCAGAGGGGGACCTGAAGTTCTCCACCAGGTCCCCTTCTAGTGATTGACAGCACCAAAGGGCGGGTGCAGTAGCAATTTTGCTATTGCAAAGTGAAATAGCCAATAGGAATCTAGCTATGCGGGGTTTTTTTTTCAATTATTCCGAAGGCATACGGCGTACACATAGCACAGCCGGCCCACCCCAGGAGCTGGTCACATGACTGACACATCACAAGGTCCTCCAGCATAGTAAGAGTGTGGAGGGAGGCGTACAGACTGGTGAAGGGGAAGTATATCTTATCGGGGATAACTCTCACCGTTTACACTGAACTCTATGGGCTGCTCTGTCAGTGAAAGTACTGCGGAGTATTTACCTCATAAGTTATATAGCCACACACTTTAAATCCAAATCCTCTAGTTCCAGCTGCAGAGCCCAGTCCTGTCTTTGCCTATAGCAGTGGTTCTCAACCTGTGGGTCACTGTGTGATTTCTGCTGTGCTAGGTGAGAGTCCTCCTCAGCCCTATTCTAGCGCAGCAGTGTCAGTTCTCACGCCGCCAGATGTCGCTGCAGCAGCCGCGTCATCCCTAAATTTTACCGTTGGGGGTCACCACAACTTGGCAAATGTTAGCAAGGGGTCCCGGCCCTAGAAAGGTTGAGAACCACTGTGTTATAGGGAAATACAGTCCTGGCCAAAAATATTGGCACCCCTGCATTTATGTCAGATAATGCAATTCTTCGCTTAGAAATGTGTTGCAATTACAAATGTTTAGGCTTTCGCAAGTTTCTTTTTCTATTGGTATGACAAAAAAATGGAGAGAAAAAAAAGCCAAAATCTGACATTCCCCCCAAAAAGTTCTGGACAAAATTATTGGCACCTTCGCCAAATTGCAAGAAATAACTGCATTCAAAGTTTTTGTGGAAAAGCATGGACAATCTGAAGGTTACAAGTCCATCTCCAGAGATCTTAATGTTCATGTGTCCACTGTGCGCAACATTCTCAATAAGTTTACAGCCCATGGCACAGTAGCGAAAATCCCTGGAAGTGGACGAAAGAACAATTGATGAAAGATTGCAACGAAGGATTGTTCCAATGGTGTATAAAGACCTTCGATCAACTTCCACACAAATTCAAGCTGACCTTTAGGCACAGGCTACAACTGTGTCAGCTTGCACTAAATGTCGCCATCTGAATAAAAAGGGAGGCTATGGTAGGAGGACCCCACTGCTGACACAGACACAAAGCCAGATGGAGTTTGCCAAAACTCAACCGAGGAAGCCAAAATCCTTTTGGGAGAAAATGCAGTGGACAGACGGAACAAAATTACAGCTATTTGGTAAAGACCATTATTCGACTCTTTTCAAAAAACGAAATGAGGCTTTTAAAGAAAGTACATGGGAGGTTCACTGATGTTTAGGGGTTGCTTTGCTGCTTCGGGATGTCTGACAGTGTGCATGGCATTATGAAATCTGAAGACTACATAAGAATTATGGGGTGCAATGTAGGTCCAGTGTCAGAAAGTTGGGTCTCAGTCAGAGGTCAAGGGTCTTAAAGCAGGAAAATGACCCAAAGCACAAGTCCAAAAAGCACGCAGAAATGGTTTCAGACAAAGCGCAAAGTTCTGGACTGGCCAGCAATGAGCCCAGATCTGAATCCCATAGAGCACCTGTGGAGAGATCTAAAAACAGCAGTTGGGAAAAGGAACCCTTCCAATCTGAGAGACCTGGAGCAGTTGGCGAAAAAACAGTGGTCCAAAATTCCTGTAGAGGTCTAAGAAACTCATTAATGATTACAGGAAATGATTGATTTCAGTTATTTTCCAAGGGCTGTGCTACTAATTATTAATTGAGGGTGCCAATCATGTTGTCCAGTCCCATTTTTGGAGTTTGGAGGAGAATGTGTCAGATTTTGCTTTTTTTTCTCTCCACTTTGTGTCATACCAATACCAAACAAAATAAACATGAGAATCCCTAAACATTTGTAATTGCAACAAATGTATACAAATGCAGGGGTGCCAATATTTTTGCCCATGACTGTACATCCTGAGTTTTGGTTGGGAATGTGTACATGCTTATTGATGTAATAAACTAGTTTTAATAAAATAAAAAACATTTTTTGCATATTAGGGTCAATATAGAATGCACCCAAGTGCTCGAAGATGACACAATTGGAAACTGATAGTGGTGTTAGGTGTTAAACATTTTTATACAGTATTAGCTCAAAGTAAAAAGGGTCCTGTCTCATCAGTTATAGAATGCACTAATGTAGTGGTATTACTGTACAGTGCAATAGTGTATTATGCAATGATACATCGTTCACATATCACTTTCACCAGCTCAGTTGCCGACCAACTCACACTAAAACACGCTATCAGCCCTCTCCTGACGTCCCCACCGGCCGTATGTGGTCTAGGTCGGTTATGGACAGTGTACAGCTGATGAGTGGACCAACTCCCTTCACAGTTCACAGGACACTACTGCCCGGTTAGTCGTGGCCGAGCGGCATCTGCTGTTATCTGAGCTCACAGCTCCTTATGTGTCTCCGGCGCGAGGCTGCTTACGTACCCGGAAGTGCGTCACCGCATGCGACGACGCGGCACGCACTACGGATGGCGCCGGCGCCTAAAAAGTGACGTCACCCGCCACATTCCAGCCTTCCACCACCGACACCAGCAAGGGGCCCAGAGACGCTGCAGCCCCCTAGCGCGAGGCCAACACCCCCATGCTGCCGAAGACTGCACCGCTCCCCATACCATCAGGTAAGTGCCCCCACTCTGCGAGGTATCCGGGATCCCTGGACTACAGCCCCCAGCTGCCTCCAGTCCCCATACCCCTCCAATGCTGCCCCTGTCGTCGCCATCTCATGTCCACAACAGGGGCTCACGCACACTCCAGGTTATTACACCTTGCCACTGCTTTACACCAGGGGGGGGCCACCATCTGGCGCCTACTCACGTGCAGGAGGATGGTTGCCTTCCCTGAGTGATGGAAGGGAACCTTGGCCAGAAATCGGGTGGGGGTCCGATAGGGAATCCCTGTAGGCACTGCAGCAGGTAAGCCTGGAGTAGGTCCCAATGCCTAGCATTGTAAGGCTCAGCCCAAAGGCAAACAAACATGAGCCCTAAAAATAACAAACATTACGATGTCCCTGTGTAGCCGGCGGAAACACAAAAAAACTGACTTGGGATGGAAGGAGGAGTCTATTTATTTAATGTGGTTGATGTGTTTCCTGTTGCAGGCAGGCGGAGCCTATATCTCGATGGCTGTCCTGGAAGATGACTGGGGAAAATTGTATCTCATACTCAACGCAATTTTCCTTTCCTGTCTAGCTCCATGGCAGCACACGAATGGGTTAATCCCTCCCTCCTCCCCCTAATCAGGATAGTAACTCAAAAGCGGAAAGAGTCCCCTGGCTTGGGTTCCGTAACTCGACTACTATACGGGTGGGTCTTGTGCTGCCATCGAGCTGAACAGGAAAGGAAAATTAAAGTATGAAATACCATTTGCTTGAAAATTTTTTAATCACAACTCATGGTAGAAGAAATAACCCTACAGCCGAATTCAACTTTAGTTAAGGCAGCTGGATCTACAGCATCCTTCCTTGCACCTGCCGGAACGATAGAGATGATCCGTAGACCTGAGCCCTTCTGTGGACAAAATATACGCTTGTAGCGTATTACCTACGTCCAAGCAGCTAATCTGGCTCCCAACATCTGACTTGAAGGTTGGTAATACAATTTCTTGGTGTATGTGAAAGTCAGTCACAACCTTGGGAATGAACCTCAGCAACCCAATGTGAGAAGTCTCCGCCTCTCAATATCCATGCTGCTAGGCAAAGTTTCACAGGTGCTGGGTGAAGGATCGGACCTTGAAAGAAGGTCGGGCAATGGCGGTAGGAATAGTGGAGGCTGGATACCCATCAGGCGGAGGAGAGGATACCAAGGACCCTTGGGCCGGTTCGGAATCACTGCCAGGATAGCCACCTATTCTCTCGAGTCTCCTCAGAAATTGTAGTATGAAAAAGGCACTGGCGGGAAGGCGCAAGCCGTCCGAAAGTCCATTCTGCTGTCAGGGAGGGCGTCCGTCGCCACCGCTTGTGCACATAAAAACTTGAAGAACTTCACGACTTCGGTGTTGGTTCGGGACAAAAATAGATCTACTTCGGGAGTCAAGCCCAGGACCCCGTGTCCTGAAATACTTGATCGAGGAGACACCACTCGTCGTTGTCCAGAGGAATTCTGGATAGAAATCTGCTTTGTGATTGAGGGGACACGTACACTGCCGATAAGTTAAGATGGATCTGAGCCCAGGTCATAACAGGAGAGACTTCTTCCAGCAGGGCACGACTGCGTGCACCCCCTTGTCTCCTGATACAAGCCACCGCTGAGGTATTGTCGATTTTCATCAGAACTGACTTCCCCAGGATAAAATCGCTGGAAGGCCAATAGCGCCTGAAACACTGCACTCAGCTCCAGGACATTGGAGACAACCCCTACTGCAGGAAAGGACCAGTGACACTGAGCACCCTCGCTCAGACGGCACCCCAACCCCATTCGCTGGCATCTGAGGAATTCACCGTCCACATGGTGAGGAGGAGAGAGACTGACAGCCTAGTAGGTTGCAGTCCATGAACCACCACCCCAGGCTGCTCCGCATCGGGGAGACATCCGAATGAGTTGGCGGAGACTTTCCGGCTTCCACTGCCGCAAGAACCAAGAACCCGGTCTGAAAGAAACAAGCCTTTGGGCCCACTGGACTGCAGGAATCGTTGACACCATGAACCCGACAATCTGAAGACAATGAGACACCAACAGTAGATCACCCGAGAGGCACTGATTTGCGCCCGGAACCTCTTCTGGGGAAGAGAGATTGCACCGTATGCAATGCACAGTATGACTTACCTCCAGTGGCCTTAGCTGTTGCGGTGTCTAGTTTGTTGCATAGTAGCAACTGACCCTCAAATGGAATTACATTATCCCTGCTTGGATGTGGGATCCGCCACCCACGGTCTGAGCCACAGAGCCCTTCTGCCCGCCACTGCGACCAACATAACTCTGGCTTAAATTTAACATTGACCGAACCTCAGTGAAGAATGTATAAGACAATCTGATATTCTTTAAGCGGTCTAAGATCTCAGATTTACAAAGATCCACCGAAACTGTTGCTTCAGCGCTGTCCCCCCATAGCAACTGCAGGTTTGCAGGCCCCGCCGGCCAAGAGATAGATATTTTTAAGAACCAAATCTGTCCAAGAGGGTAACAGCGTCACCAAGGGGCAGCGCGATATGCCTTGCCAGCCTCATTAAGACCGCATTAACCTCAGGCGATTCATCTGAGTGTTTAAGATCCTCTTTCTTAAAAGGATACAGCTTAGAGAATCTATTTCCAAAGGAATACTTCCCATCCACCTGACTCCATTCATCTTAGATACATTCATCTGAAGAGGGAGAACCAGAATGGGGTCCGGAGGACTCCCGACTGCGGATGGGGGCGCCAGCTCTAGAAATACCTGGCTAGCCCACTGAGCTCTGGATCTACAATAGGCTGGTTTTAGGAGTGACCCTATGCATAAGAACAATTTCTTGAGGCTATCCTGAAAGACTTTCTGCAGTAAATAACCTGCATACACCTGCCTCCTTGTCTGTAGTGGCCTCTTCCTTGCGACAGGCGATCTTTGACAGGTGGGGATATGTCTAGAGGCATGCTGTGCATGCATGAAAAATGCTAGCACAACCAACAGCAACTACAATAATCAGCTAACGATCAATATAAGCACTTATCCCAAGAATGCCGCGGCTCGGCTGACTGTGTACCACCAAGCGCAAAACAGAAAGCCATCTCTGAAGGGCTGGGTGACTTAAACAGCCCCCCTAATAACCCTTCCACCAGAAGGGACGCAGACTGCCCAGCCGGCGGTGGAGCTGCACTGGAATGCATAGCCTGCGTTCCACTCTCCCCTGGGTGGAACGCATAGCGCACGCTCCACCTGCCGCCGCAAGTCTTACAATGAAGAGGCCGGAAGCTGCCCGGCGGCGGAAATGACATCAGTGGAACGCACAGCGTGCATTTCAACACCACCGCTGGAAGCCACAGACAGCACAGCAAGGAGCCACAAACACCTGCTCCACACAGATTATGGCACCACAGGCTCTTGTCACTAACACAATACATAGAAATACACGAGAAAGAATACCGAACAGGCAGAATAGGCCTGCAATGAAGCAACTCCATAAGTTACATTTTAAACATAACCAACGCTGGGGGAACGACAGGTTACAGCAAAATACTCACTAGAAAGGCCCAAGAGTTAGGGCACAAGATGAAGCTGACAGAGTTAGCAAACACCTTTCTGTAAGATCCAGTTATAAGGTTTAGTAGCAGAGCTACAAGTGGCAGCAGCCTGCCCTCAGCAAGCACCTGCAGGGTTAAAGCACCTGAAAGCAAGCTAATGGGTGTTTCAGGTAAATACCTGCAAGAGTCAGCATAGGCATTAGCAGCACCACAGAATCACATATGTAAAGGTGGCCATAGAACTTACAACCATTGTACAACTTTTGTTGTGCAGACATCTCACCTTAATACAATTTTCTTACAACTAACCCATCATGCACAGACCAATGCAGTTCACATATAACGCTTGTCAGCATCACCACCTTGCTGATTTACATTGATCAAAAGGACAAACTTTCGTTTGAGCATGTGCAGTTTGCATCAAGAGATTTTTATTGTACAACCATGCCATTAACCTGTAAATTTTCATCCAAATAGACAAACGTTTTCTGCTGAAAGACAAAAATTCTCCAGATCTCTATAAGGTGTATGGGCACCTTTAGGCGCCCAGACCAAGTAGGAATATCTCCTCCACCCATAATGAGCAACAGCAGTGTACTTACACTTTGTTAGCCAGGCCCCGAGGATCGCCAGCTGGGGTCCCATGGACCTGCACCATTTAGGAAAGGGCTCACAGGGACTTCGCCAACTCAAGGGGGTAGAAGAAGAAGGCGGACAGCCAGAACTTTATCCCTGCTAGGTAGGCACACTGATCTGATCCTGACATGTAGGAGGGGAAAAAAAAGGAACAGCAAGCCAGGGGACTCTCAGCTTTTATGAGTTACGATCCTGATTAGGGGGAGGAGGGAGGGATTAACCCATTTGTGTGCTGCCATGGAGCCGACAGGAAATAGCTTTTGTGCAGATACAGTAGCAATTAGCCAAGGTCATTTTTAATACTTAAGTCATTGAAAAAGCAATTCCAGTTTTCATTAACTTTACAAAAAAAGTAAAATATGATGTTGAGATATAGCAATACCCTCTTCTGAGTGCAAGGTTACCATCTCTCTACAATTGTTTTTTTTTTTTTTTAATTTTTAGTGAACCGCCTGGCTATTCCATTCATCCCACACAGAAAAAAACAGACCCCCACACACACGGAGAACATGGCAAGATTATAAAAAAAATGTTTCATTTTCTACCTTTTCTTCTTCCTTCAGTCGCTTTTCTTCCTCCTTTTTACGTTTCTCTTCTTGCTTGGCTCTATTGAAAAAAAGCACGTGTAAACTGAAATTTAATTTACAGGATTATAAACATTAGAAAAAAAAATTAAATTCTTCACAAGCTGTAAATTTATAAACACCAACCAAAACATTTGAAGTGATTGTCATGGAGAAAAGTGTGGGAGATACCATTGCTGCACCTTTTCAAAAAATGCTGGTTGCCTGGCAAAGTTTGGCTTTTAAAGTTTTGCACAACAAAACCTGAACATGAATGAAAAATGAATGTCAGAATTGCTTACCTATACACTTCTAAGTTAAATAATCAAAAAGATAAAAATCATGAGCTAAAGAGCTAGGAAATTTGACATCCTCAAAAGTAGAACAGGGTTTTAAAAACTTTTAGATTTAATGTTTAAATGGTATCAGAATCTCCATTAAAAAAGGGAACTTCCCGCATTGCCAGTTTAGTGACAAAATGCAGAAACCAGAAGAATTTACAGACGGACAAAAGAAACAAAAATCGGAGACAATAGGAATATAACAGTTTAGATGTATTGGTATCTGAGTTACCAGTAAAAAAAAACAGTGAATATCTCAAACATTAATCATTCACACGAGAAAAAGCCGACACGTACAGCTCCGTGCATGTCCGCATCGGGCAGCTCCCGGGAAGGCCACGTGCTGCGTGTGATTTGTAAGCAGCCCATGTCCTTCTCTATGGGAGTACGCGGCTGTACACCGCCATACGCTCACCCAAAGTGCAGGTCCATACGGGTGCCCCGGCTCTGACGCAGACAGGATCCATCCAGTCAGCGTACGAGTACGGACACCAGCACAGACGTGCAGGGCGGGTGAGCGTGGGGCAGAGCATAGCCGCATACTCCCATAGAGGACAGGAGCTGCTTACAAAAATCACACGCAGAACCTGTCCTTCCCGGGTGCTGCCCGATGCGGCCATTTACGCAGCACGGAGCTGTACATGCCGACTTTTTCTCGTGTGAATGACGTCTAAAAAATTAATTCTGGCAAGGCTAAAAATACTACCAATCTACTAACCCTTCATAAACATTAGACGGTGTGAAAGCATTTTCAACCTAAATTACTGCAACCGAACTGAAAGTAAAAAAAAAACAAAAAACAAGCACGCTGACCGAAAGAATGAAACCAATTACCACCAGGTAGAAAAGTGCCAACATAAGTTCTTTTAAAGCTTAATGCATGGTGGAACAACTTACCTCAGACTGCCCTCATCTGATCTGAACCCAAGCTTCACCAGCATTGCCATCAAAGCAAGGATTAAGGGAAGGGGGTTGTGGAAAAATGGATCCATAGTAATTCAGACCGATCCAGATGCAACATTAAGGCAGATTGGGTGCTAAAAGTAGTGTTCAGCTCACCCTAATGCACTTAATAGCTATGAAAGCAGCATCAACAAGAAACGATATCAGGAGCCAAGCACCTGGGGTACTTTATGCTGTGGAAATAAGCCATTTGGCTTATATATCAAGATCGAGTGGACTAACTAGATGGCTTCTCAGTCTTAAAGTAATCATGTTTTCCATTTTACCAAACAAAAATGGGTTACTACGAACTAATAGTGACCATTTCCTACCAAATCCAAAATCATGCATGCTGCTCTTTTTGGAAACCAACAAGTTGGAATGGGAATCCATTAATTGCTGTTCAACTGAAACTGCAGCAATGATCCCCATCGACAGAAAGCCATTGACTGAGGGGCGTGGCCTTGCAATGGCAGAGTAAGGTCGCAGCTTGACTGAGCTCTTCTGCCAGCCCAGCATCTATCATTCGATCAGCATTAAACTACTTACCCAAATCGATGTCCAAGAAGGGCAAATCTTCGGGAACCGACTGCGGACGGATTACCAGGGACCTCCATCACTTCTTTGCCTCCCCGGCCTCGTCAACGCGATCCTCCACCGCGCAACACATGGCCCCGTCTGAGACGCCGAGGCCCACACCATCCACTTCTCCACGGGACTAGTCTGACTCCACCCCTCTCACAGCATCTGGAGATCGCCCGCTCCTGCTAGACGAGCCGCTCCGGGAACCGACCAGCCTAGCAACCGGCCCAGCATCGATCTGCCTCGCGCACCCGCCACGGGACGCTGCCCGCACAATGGCTGCTGCACCCACCCTCTCGGCGGCGGAGATCTCATCCATCCTGCTAGACGAGCCGCTCCGGGAACCGACCAGCCTAGCAACCGGCCCAGCATCGGTCTGCCTCGCGCACCCGCCACGGGACGCTGCCCGCACAATGGCTGCTGCACCCACCCGCTCGGCGGCGGAGATCTCATCCATCCTGCTCTCCCTCCCCACTAAGCAGGACATGGCGGAGATGGTATCCAGGATGGAAGCCGCCCTTAAAAAAGGGACATAGCTGGTGTATCATCCACGGTATCCCAGCTTGAAGACAGTGTTTCCTCCCTCCACGCAGACCATGAAGGAGTAACCCGCAGGTTAGCGGCCCTGGAGTCCAGGGTCCTCCACCAAGACTCCCGCCTTGCGTCCCTGGCCTTGGCCCATGACGACTTGGAAAATCGATCACGCCGCAACAACGTTATGTTTGCCAGGCATCCCAGAAATGACGACATCCGCTGATCTGCGACCGGTGGTCTCGGGAATCCTCAACGCCATACTGGACAAGTCCCCAGATACACCCCTGGAAATTGACCGTGTGCACCGGGTGGGAGCCCCCCGCACTGACGCAGGGACCCCCGGCCTCGTGACGTACTATGTCGTATACACTACTTCACGGTGAAGGACGCCATCATCCGCCAAGCCTGGCGTAAGGGCCCGATCGCGTTTGAAAGGACAGAGGTCACGCTTTTACCGGATCTATCTAGACGCACCCTGCAAATGCGCAGGCTGTTGCAACCGCTTCTCACTGAGATCCGCCGAGCTGGTGCTCTCTACTCCTGGGGTTACCCCTTCTGCTTGAACATCCGCAGAAGCGGGGAGCCGTTCATCTTACGGCACCCTGATCAACTACCGGACCTATTCCTATTCTTGGAAAGCGACCCGGTGGACGTCCAGGACTGGCTCCAACCGGACCTCCCAGACGTATCCCGTCCAATGACCCAACGCAACAGAGGTCGAGTCAACTCAAGAAACTCCTCACGGCCCCGCACTCGGGACACCCGCGTTCCCTCACTGGCTCAACCCAACGCAGTTCAAGACCCCCACCTCACGAGAACTATGATGACCTCCGCTGACACCCTTATCCGCACGACCCGAGGGAATGATCTCTTCTGATGGGGACTGTGGACTCTCCTTCCCAACGGGGCCTAGTCGGCTCTCCTACACCAGACAATGGGTCTGCCCACTCCTCTCCGGGCCACCTTAGATGAGACTTCTCTGGGTGATGTATACTTACCCATGTTAGCAGTTAACAGGTCTAAATGCTTGCTGTACTCCGGGTGGGGCTGACTTCGCTACCAGAATACCCAGATCACTGTGTCCCACCACCCCCCCCCCTTACTGAGAGTGACCGGGGGAACCCATGCATGGTCCCAGTTTTTAGGGAACGGCCCCTCTATCTTCGCCCACTGGCCTCCCCCCAGCGCTACGTTAGCGCATCGGGCTTGTCGCTTTGACGACCTGAGCCACATCACACCCCACCGGGCCTACTCGTTTGCACTCTATACCCAGAGACGACCCCTGACAGGCACCTTGGGGCGCTGGGAACACCTGACGGAATCTACCTGTAGCGATGCACACACTTACAGCACAGATCTCGGGGGTGAGCCGGGGCGACTTAACCACATAGCAGTGGGACAGGGGAGATACCACGCACACCTGACTGCCCACAGACCCTATCCGTCCCCCAGCTATCCACTCACACAGGCACCCTGGAAGTCTCAGCTACCACTAATCTGAGGGGACAAGACTCGTACATACCGTCCCCCCTGATGTAGCCACCCACACAGGTGTAAGCGGAGTAACCTTGCTACCCCCAGCGAACGATTGGAGATGACAGCTTAACGCTGACTTGACATTGTTCTCAACACTGTTTTGCCTTCTATGTTTTAATGAGGTAGTTATTGCTTTTACGTGTTATTAACGGATGCTGCGGTTGGCAGCAAAGAGTGGAAGTAGCATTCCTCCAGGAGACCCACTTCCGGGAAAATCAAGTACCCCGCATGGAAACCCATAGATACCCGACAGTTTACCACAGTGCCTCACCAGATAAGAGATCTAGGGGCGTTAGTGTCCTCATATCCCGAGCAACCCCGTGGCCGTTGATGGAACAGTACAGCGGGGAAGAAGGCCAGGTCATATTCTTAAAGGGAACCATAGGCTCACAAGTAATGACACTCGCCAACGTATAAGTGCCTAACCAAAACCAAATTACATTTGTGGAGCGGGTTCTGGCCCGTTTGTCAGAATTTCGGGAAGGACTCCTCATTTTAGGGGGTGACTTTAACCTCATCCTTGATCCACACCTGGACTCCTCCAGATCATCCTCCCATCTCTCATATGCCGTCCTTAAACGACTTAAAAAGTGCCTCCACTCCCATAGACGCCTGGCGCATACAACACCCCTCAACCAGGGATTACACCTTCTCCCACCTACACAAAAGTTACACACGCATCGATTACCTCTTCACACATCACAGCCAATTAGCGAAAGTCCGCCACACTGAAATAGGCAACATCACCCTCTCGGATCACGCCCCTGTGCTTCTTACCTTGGCCCTAGATGCTCCCCCACCAGGGCCCTGGCAGTGGAAGCTGAATGACAATCTGCTCCAGGACCATGGCTTTGCTGCCTCACTGGAGAGGGACCTCTCTCTTTTCTTCGCAGAAAATACCTCGGCAGATATCTCACCGGGCGTCATCTGGGAAGCACACAAAGCGACAATCAGGGGGGTGCTCATTGCCCAGGGCTCTAGCGTTAAGAAACAGAGGTTGAAGGACATAAATGGATCTCCTAACACAGATCCACTCCCTCGAGACCCGCCACAAGCGTATGGTAGACTTAACTACCGGCGCCTCATTGTGCGCAGCAAGAGAACTGCGCACTTTATGCCTATTTAAGACCAAAGCATCACTCCTTAAATGCAGGCGCTCTTTTTATGAATATGGCAATCAATGCGGGAAGTACCTAGCAAGAGCCCTGCGCAAGCAGCACACCACACGTTTGTCCCGTCCATTACCTCCTCCCGTGGAACTAAACTCACCCTCCCATCGGCAATCGCAGACGCCTTCGCGGACTACTACAAGGACTTATATAACCTCCACCCCACTCCCTTCCCCCGAGATTCCCCCTCACGCTCTTCCCGCATAACGCGCTACATCCACCTATCTGGCATGCCCTCCCTCCCAACTGCCGTCGGATCCCTACTGGAATCGCCGATTACCGCACCGGAACTCGAAGCTGCTCTGAAGCTTACCCAATCGGGTAAAGCACCGGGCCCAGATGGCTTCACGCTCCCATACTATAAACGCTATCTACATGTTCTCGCTACTCCATTCTTAGCAGTTCTTAACTCCCTACCCCAGGGCAGCTCCCTTCCTCCTGAGTAACTTACGGCTCATATCACCAAAGACGGAAAGGACCCCTCGCTCTGCCCCAGTTATAAGCTGATCTCCCTCCTCAACGCCGGACACCAAACTCTTCGCTAAAATTCTCTACCTCCGCCTAGTACCCCATTTAGGGGAGCTTATACACCCAGACCAATCAGGGTTTGTACCCTCACGGGAAGCAAGGGACAACACCACACGGGCACTAGGCTTGATCCATTCTGCCAGGGCGAAGGCCTCGCCATGCGTACTTCTATCCACAGACGCGGAGAAGGCTTTCGACCGGGTAGACTGGGAGTTTCTCCGCTGCACATTGGAGACAGTCGGTGTGGGGCCCCACATGCGTTCGTGGATCAACTCCCTTTACTCTGCCCCATCAGCACGGGTACGGGTAAATGGCAATCTTTGATCCGTCTTCCCAATGGCACTCGTCAGGGATGCCCCCTCTCCCCACTACTATTCGTCCTGACCCTGGAGGCTTCCTGCCCACCCCACTGTGGTTCATGTCAAAATGGGAGGAGGATCTCCAAACACACTTCACTCCGGAGGATACGGAGAAGCTACTATCCCTGTCTTACCGTACGTCTATAAGTAACAGATACCAGGAATCAGGGTACAAAATAGTAACCAGGTGGTATCGCACTCCAAAGCTTTACATCTACTATTCCCTGACTCTTCTGATCTCTGCTGGCGATGCCAACAACCGGCAGCAGATATGCTCCACATCTTCTGGTCCTGCCCAACCCTCAAGCGGTTCTGTAGCCAAGTTCAGGCCCTGGCCCAGAAAGTCACGGATTGTCAGGTACCCCTAGACCCCGGCCTTCTTCCTGCTGCACCACAATACCATCCCGGCGCGCTCCTACACCCACTCCCTCCTCAAACACATTGTCAATGCGGCACGGGCATGTATCCCCCCTCTATGGAAGAAACCTACTCCGCCCCACTTGGGACAGGTCCTGGACCGCATCCATGATACTTACCTGATGGAAGACCTCACGAGTTCAATCAAAAATACCACCATACCCTTGCCCACACATGGTTCCCGTGGATGGAATTCATCTTGTCCCCTGATTAACTGGAACTGAGACGAGACCCTGAGGGGAATGCACCGCCATCCGAGGGGTGAACCTCCCACTTCCCCCCTGGCCCCCCCTGAATGCACTACCATGACCTAGTTATGGGATCCCACATGATACTCACATTTATCCACCATTGTAACCCCACTGGGCTAGATAGAGAACTTCACACCATTAGTGTACCTACTCTACCAACTGGATGTTCTCCATATGTACATTGATATGTGAACCCTTGTTGACACTGCATGGATAATCTTGTTATGCCCGTGTGGACCCTAACATGTTTTTTTTAACTATGCATACTTTTGCCATTTTGTTTGTGTACTATGCAAAAAACCTTAAATAAAGAATTTATCCAAAAAAA
>NW_017307835.1:254712-255951 GCF_000935625.1 Nanorana parkeri
AAAAAAGAAAGCCTTTGACTGAAGGTCTGCAGAACATTGAGGGGAAAGATGGCACGTTAAGCTGGCCATACACTAATCTATTTTGTTTTCATTCAACCCACAGGCTGAACCCAAAAAATATTGCAGATTCCTCCAACACTAGGAGTGCATTG
Source organism: Nanorana parkeri (assembly GCF_000935625.1). Lineage (NCBI taxonomy): Eukaryota > Metazoa > Chordata > Amphibia > Anura > Dicroglossidae > Nanorana > Nanorana parkeri. The sequence goes on from NW_017307835.1 coordinate 254,865, forward strand.
ATCGTGGAATCCCCACTGTTTTTGTATTCCGACAGCAGCCACTAGCAGTCGAAAGGAGCTAGCAGCAGATTGGCAGCTAGCTCTAAATGACCAGGAATTTTACAACTGGTTCCTTCGATCACCTGATTGAGAGATTGAGGGTCTGGACATCGTCACCCACGCAAAAAATGTCGGTGGGTTTATCAGGAATTTGTACTATGTATTAACAGAGATGACACTGGCTTATGTCATGTTTTTTTTTTTGTTTTTTTTTTCAAAACCTAAAAGGGGTAGAGTGGCAAAACGTTTATGGAGGGGAAAAACCCAAACTGGACATTTCCAATCTTTACATAAAGATGTCACCAACGCCACAAAACAAACAGTTTGGATTGTAGAAGCCAAGAGCACCCGCCTTACTAGAATAAGGAGCAGTGGGCGTAGCGAGGGGGGGTAGGGGCGTACTGACCAAGCAGCCGTCACCGCAGCTCCTGGCCGATCCGCCTGCATCAGATGCGGCTCTCTAATCGGCTGCCGCTCGCTCAAGGGGGTCCTCGGGAGGCCCCAGCGGGCGGCCCTCTACAATGCCTGATTAGAGGGCCGCGTCTGCCTGATCCAGCTAGATCGTCTCGTTATGCGATTAGAGAACCGCATCTTATGCAGGCAGGCTGACCGGGTGCAGGTAGCAGAGAGGCGACGGAGGGAGCCACTGCGACCACAGCAGACCCCCCCACAACTAGGGTCCAGGGAGCCCCACACTGACCACCAGGGTAAGGAGACATTCTTAAAATAAAAATGTCCCAGGGGAACATAAAAAAAAAATATATATATTTTAATACTCCCCTGATCGGATCCACCGACAAGCGCAGACTCCCGCCTCCCATGCTGTCAGAATATGCATACAGACCCCTGATGTCTCCAAAAAGAGGACCTGTCACACCCTGCTATTACATAGGGTGCTTGTTAGTCCCCTATGTAATAGCAATACGGTTAGTGTAAAAAAAATAAATAAAAAAAAAGTGTTTAAAAGTTAAAGAAAAATGAAAAGAAAAAAAAAAATGGCAAAAAAACCTTTTACGTCCCCCCCCCCCCCCCACCTGAGCGTCTGGCG
>NW_017307835.1:256287-261171 GCF_000935625.1 Nanorana parkeri
TGCGCGTCGGTGTGCCTATGTGCGAAAACTACAATTGCGCTACACGTTTCATATCGCCGCAAATATCGGAGTGAGAGCAATAATTCTAGCACTGTCAATCACTGTTAGCACTAAACTGATGAACAGTAGAAGCGTTTAAAATGTTCCCTCTGGGAAATTTGGGGTATTTACTTTTTTGCGGCTTCACGGGCAAACGCAATTTTAAGGCTTGACATCTTTGGTATCCAATTACCTGGCGTGACCCAGTCATTCATATTTTACCAAAAAATTGGGTATTATGTTTCTGTGCACTGAATTTTAATTTAGTTTATTTTTCACTAGAAATACTGGTTTGATAAACATTTGCGCAAAAACGTAAAAAAATTGCAAATAGCATTATTTTCTTCTACAGGGCCTCTGCTTTCAGAACATACAGGTAACTCGAACAATTAGAATATCGTGCAAAAGTTCATTTATTTCACTAATGCAACTTAAAAGATAAAACTGATGAGATAGACTGATCCAGTACACTTCCCTTTTCTGTGTTCAATATTAAAAGTAATCACATTGTGCGTTGACCAAATGAATCACAGTGGACCAACACCAGCAGATGACATGCTCCCCAAATCAACACAGACTGTGGAAACTTCACACTGGACTTCAAGCATCTTGCAGTGTGTGCCTCTCCATTCTTCCTCCATACTCTGGGTCCTTGGTTTCCAAATGAGATGCAAAATTTGCTCTCATCAGAAAAGAGGACTTTGGACCACTGAGCAACAGACCAGGTCTGTTTTTCTTTAGCCCAGGTAAGACGCTTCTGATGTTGTTTGTTGTTCAGGAGTGGCTTGACAAGAGGAATACGACATTTGAAGCCCATGTCCAGGATCCGTCTGTGTGTGGTGGCTATTGATGCACTGACTCCAGCCTCAGTCCACTCTTGTGAAAGTCCCCAAAACTTTGGAATGGCCTTTTCCTCAAAATCCTCTCCAGGCTGCGGTCATCCCTGCTGCTTGTGCACCTTTTTCTTCCACACTTTTCCCTTCCACATAACTTTCTATTAATGTGCTTTGATACAGCACTTTGGGAACATCCAACTTCTTTTGCAATTACCTTTTGAGGCTTTCCCTCCTTATGGAGGGTGTCAATGATGGTTTTCTGCACAACTGTCAGGTCAGCAGTCTTTCCTAGGATTGTGATTCGTACTGAACCAGACTGAGAGACCATTTAAAAGACACCTTTTCAGGTGTTATGGCTTAATTAGCTGATTAGAGTGGGACACTTTGAGCCTAGAATATTGCACCTTTTCACAATATTCTAATTTTCTGAGATTGTGGATTTGGGGTTTTCATGAGCTGCAAGTCATAATCATCACAATTATGGCAAATCACGGCTTGAACTATCTTGCTTTGCATGTAATGAGTCTATCTCATATATTAGTTTCACATTTTAAGTTGCATTAGTGAAATAAATGAACTTTTGCACGATATTCGAAATTATTCGAGTTTCACCTGTATATCATTGTTTGGGGGGTCTGAAGCGGTTTTCTAGCCAAAAATGTATATTTTATCATGTGTGCACAAATAGTAAGATAATGCCCCAGTCAGCAAGTGGCTATTTAGGAGAAAACCAACTTGGTCTTCATGAATTAACCCAGGAAGAAATTTAGATAGTCTATTGGCCAGAAGGCCTAGGTCTTATTTTCGGGGTAGGTCATATTTTTTTTTTAATGCACAACAATCCACACGTATTCATGTACAACAGTCAACATGTATTCATGTACAAAAATACGGTGATCAGGGCAATCAGGGGTGCCGTACCTTTCCAAGAGCAATTTGCTAACCAATCGCTGGCCAGAATGAGCAAAGCGCACTTTCACTATCGATTCCTCACAGGCGTAGTGCATTTGGTATCACTCCTCCTGTGACAGGAGCCGGCGCTATAGAGGAGGCAGCTCTTCAAGTTCCCTCTTATGCCACCACCGGCCCTGGGAATGGTCATAAACTAGGTCTTATTTTTGGGGTAGGTCTTATATTTTAGCAATTCCCAAACATAGTACTAGGTCTTATTTTTGGGGTAGGTCTTATTTTCGGGGAAACGGTATAAAATGGGATTACAGAGTCTTTGGATGAGGCTGAATTACAGAGCTTTCTTCTAAATACAGGGCAGTATTATAAGATTATACTGCTGTGCAAAACATGACCTTCCAATATTCCAAACCAGGTTATAATTTTTAAGCAGTTACTGCAACCTATTTTGTTTTTTCCTTTTGGGATAAAGATTTTACATTAGAGCTGCAACAACGAATCGATTAAAATCTATGAGGGGCTACCGGTGCTACTCCTGTCAATAGATGCTGAAAAAGCCTTTGACAGGGTAGACTGGAGTTTTATGTCTAGTACGCTAACTATGCTGGGGCTGGGGAAGAGGATGCTTCACTGGATAACTGCATTATACGCTTATCCAACGGCGAGAGTGAGAAACAACGGTTCCCTGTTGCAAGAATTTACATAACACAATGGAACACGTCAGGGATGCCCCCTCTCACCTGTACTCTTTGCCCTGTCATTGGAACCACTGCTGGCTGCAATCCGCCAGAACCAAAAAAATCCAAGGGATAGAGACACAAGCGGGGGAATTTAAAGTAGCTGCCTACGCAGATGACATCTTGCTATATGTAAAATATCCCAGAACAACACTGCCAAGTATTGAGGGAACTAAAGGAATATGGAGAACTCTCAAATTTTAAAATCAACTTAGAGAAAATCGGAGATCTTAAATATAACAGGGAGAGAAAGCGAGAGACAGGTGTCAACTTCTTATTTCCCTTTCCGATGGAAGGGGGACAGGCTTAAATACTTAGGAATCAATTTAACACCCAGATTTACGGAGATATACTAAGCTAATTACATCCCGATATTGAATATAATTAAATCAGATTTAACATCTTTTTCATTATGTAAGCTTTCATGGGTGGGAAGAATCAATGTGATAAAGATGATGATCCTCCCTAAAGCATTATTTGTATTTCAGATGCTACCGATTGAGATACCTAGGACCTTCTTCCAAACCCTAGAGGGTTATATCCAGATATGTGTGGCAAAACAGGAAACCCAGACTATCAGGGAATATCCTGAGTAGGCAGAGACAAGAGGGAGGACTGGCCCTTCCAGACTTTAGGATCTACCATACAGCGGCCCAGCTGATTAGGTTAGCTGATTGGACGTTTGGGACAGGACAGAAAAGTTGGGTACGGTTGGAGATGGCACTTAGTGGAGTTTACCTGGCGGGGATAAATTGGATAACAATGACAGACGTCGATAAATGCAGCACCTCTAACCATGTCGACGCTACGGACATGGGATCGGATGTGTCGTAGATATGGATGGAAGTATAATTCAATTCTTATACCATTATTGGGGAATGATTATTTCACGCCAGGCAAATCCGACATGGCCTACTCAAACTGGAGTAGGTCCCCTCACCTAAAAAAGTGATAAGACATCCTGTCAGGGGCTGTAATCAGTTCCCTTCAGGAGCTGAGAGAGAAATGGGGAAGTTACCCCCTAGATTGGTGGAGATATCAGCAATTAAAACACTTTTTTCAAACCTTACCTACACCTTTGAGAACAGGCAGGGATTTGACCGTATTAGAGTCTATCATGGGAGCTAAACAACCACCTCAACACTGCCTCTTAATTGTATATAAGGCAATTATTATAAAGGAAAATGAAACTCCACAATATTTGAGGAAATTGGGAAGGGAATTTAAGCACACACTTACACAGGATAAAAGTAAAGAAAATATTAAGATTAGCAACTAATCTGTAGATCTAATCTACAACTGTAGATGTGAGAACAATGGAGGTAAATTATAAACTGTTAACAAGGTGGTACCAAGTCCAGCAGAAACTACAAAGGATACACCCTTCAAATGAAGCGGGTTGTTGGAGGGAATGCGGAGGGGAGGAAACCTTGGCGCATATATGGTGGGATTGCCCCAAGATAAAACCTTACTGGGGAATGGTGAAGGATATAATTATGCACATATGCAAGGTACAACTACCTATGGATCCTTGGGTGTTTTTATTCCACCTTACAACAGATTCAGTTAAAGCTTAAAAAACTCTTTAATGCCCCATATGTTAAATGCGGCCAAATCACTGATCCCAAGGCACTGGGGGACAAACAAAATCCCTTCCAGTGATGAGTGGTTGACCAAAATGGATGCCACTAGTCTAATGGAAGAGATGGTAAAGATGAAGCAAGATAATTATGAGTTATATCTTCAAATATGGGGGAAGTGGTCTGAATTTAAAGATTCGGATGTATACTGGTCGTATTGTGGGTAAAGAATGGATCTAAGAGGAAGAGGGTAAAATAAAATTCTGTAGCAAAGGATGAAGGAACGGTAGATAGGAGGAAAAAAAAAAAGGAAGGGGTTGCCATAGGGAAGTATGTGGTACATTGGAAATGTGTAAAGCATAGAGCCTTGGGGACATGGATCGGGGGGAGGGGGGGGTTGAGTGTTTATGCTGTATGAGTATTTGAAGTTCAAGTGGTGAATTTGGCATCATGCCCCCAACCACATAAGGACAGGGGGGAGAAGTGGAGGAGGGGGAGGGATAGTAGGGAGGGGTAGGTGATAGGGTTGACACAATAAGGTGTAGAAAGGGGAAGATGAGAGGAAACAAGGGGAGTGGTTTAAGAGTACACATTAGGAAGAGGATAATGGAGTAGAGGAATGGATAATTAGCTCCCGACTTGGCTCCCTGGACCTAGAGGTGGTTGGATGGGATCATGATGGGGAAAGGAGAAAACATTTGGGGTTGTATGGATTTTTTATGGAGAAAGTCAATTGGTATGACAAATGTTGTTAAAATAATGTCAAAACATGATTAATAGACA
>NW_017307835.1:261208-267866 GCF_000935625.1 Nanorana parkeri
GTTGCTGGCAGCGGTGGTACGAGGGGGGAGCAGCAGGGAATTTCAGAGTCACCGGCCGCAGTCTTTTCTCCCTGCTGGTGCTGGCTGCAGCTGATTCCAGACTATTTCCTGAAATCACTGCATGTGGCAGCGAGTTCCAGACCCTAACCACTCGAACTGAGAAGAACCCACTTTGCCCCTTGTGTTTGAATTTTTGTTTTTACCAGTTTTAGGTGGTGGCCTCTAGTCTTTGTTACAGAATTAATCTTTATGTTTTATGCATTTAAATGTATATGTATATGTTATATTTGTTAAATTTAATATATATTTTAAAAAAAAAAGAATTAATCTTAAAGAGTTTGTTGCTATGACTATATAGAACATCTTGTACATGAAAATCATGTCCCCCCTTAATCTCCTTACTTCCAGCGTGAACATATTTAAATTTGGTAGCCGTGTCTCATAGCTCTGGTCCTCCATCCCCTTGATGAGTTTGGTTGCCTTCAGCTGGACTCTCTCCAGGACATCCTTTCTGTGCACCAGGGCCCAAAACTGCACCGCATACTACAGGTGAGGCCGAACCAGTGATGTGTAAAGTGGCAAAATTATAGACTTGTCCCTGCAAAACATTCCCTTCTTGATGCAGGACAGGATTCTACTAGCTTTGCTTACAGCACCCTGGCACTGTAATCTATTCAGTTTATGGTCTACAATGACCTCCAAATCTTTCTCCATTTCCGACTTCCCTAGCGGCATACCCATAATTGTATAACCATTTGCTTATTTTTAATCCCAAAGTGCATAACTTTACATTTATCGGCATTAAACCTCATCTGCCACATAGTTGCCCACTCCCCTGTTTACTCCAGGTCCTCCTGTAATTGTATACTATCTTGGTCCGTTTCTATTACCCTCCCAATTTTGGTATTGTCAGCAAACACTGAGATCACTGTTTACTCCGTCCCCGATGTCGTTATTAAACAGGTTGAATAGCATGGGTCCCAGCACAGAACCCTGGAGGCACACCGCTAATGACACTAGCCCAGTCTGAAAGGGCACCATTTATTGATACTCAGTACCCGTACCTTTAGCCAGTTCTCTATCCATGTACACACCCTTCCATCTATGCCCATAGAACTCAGCTTGTATAGTAGGCGTTTGTGTGGTACCGTATCAAAAGCCTTTGAGAAATCCAGATATACCACATACAAAGACCTCCCTCCATCCAGATCTTTACTTACCCCCTCGTAAAAAGTCAGTAGGTTAGTCTGACACATGGGTGTGGAATTACTATCGCCCGACGCCCGGGACAGGCAGTTTCGGGCGCCGGGCGAGTCATTTTTTTTCTACATTTAGCCCAGCTGCGGCCAAGCAGCACGGCTAAATGTAGTGTGGGAGCCGTTTTGTACAAGTGATTTAAAACGGCTGTACAGCCGTCCAAAAATCACTTGTAACTTGCCTGAACCACGCTCCCCCTCTCATCCACCCTCCCCTCTCTCAAGCTTCAGTGGCCGGCTGGTCCCGGCTGCCTCTCTGCACGTGGGCTTCCTTTTTGCCGTAGTCTTCGGGGCCCCCCCCTCTCGTGGGGAACCAGGTTCCAGAGCACGGAGCAGGGCAGAGAACGGTTCTCTACTATGCTCCATGTGTGTAGTGACACAGGAATGCAGCCTTCCTGTCACAGGAGAAATAGCAGTGCTAGAACTCGTGTTGGAGGTGACAGGGTCAATAAAGAGAACCGGTCACCTCCAAAAGCTATCACACAAGGGCTTGTTACACTTGTGTGATAGCAATAAAGTCAAGTGAAAAAATATAGAATATATAACACTTAAAAATGTAAACAAAATAGGAATAAAAATGTAAATACATAAAATAGGAGAAAAAAAAGGCATTAAAGTAAAAAAATTAAAATAAATGATAAAAAAATTGCAAAGCAAAAAAAAAGAAAATAAAATCTAAAAAATTAAAACCAATCCCTATCATCTGCATGCGAATAAACGCATGCATGGGGCATTGTGTTTGTGAGCGGAGTGGGCAATCCGTTACCACACGGCAATCGTGCACAAAACCATGTGGATGGCCGGGCGGTCACAAAATCGCACACCACCGCCGATCACGCTGGCAGTGATATTGTCTAATGGCACCTCAGTCGCGCAAGACAGATTGCGCAGTATCCCGCCGCAATAACGCCCTTGCAATCGCACATAATCGCGATTGAAAACATTGAGATTACCACACGGATGTAACCCCATTGAAATCAATTAGGCCGCGAGGCAACCGTACACGACCTCGCACAAGTTTACCCAAACGGTAAATTCACTTTCCCAAGTAATTTGGAAAACTGGAATTACCCGCACAAATCTTGTCCAAGGCTAAGTTTGAGAGACTTATACTAGATGAGTGAAGGACAGTCCTAAACTCTTATTTTCTGTATTAAGCTCTCCCGTGCACGAATAAAGCATATGTGAATCTTTTCAAAATATCATCGCCTCGTGTCGATACAGATTCCATCAACACCATCCGCCAGTATGGGTGTATTATCTGTACCTGTGCCATCATTTTAATCTGAATTTCGCTCAAAATTCAAGCACTCGTTGGTCAGCGCAGTCATCTGACGGCACTGAACAACGAGAAGCTCTTCTTGGCATTGCTAAATAATGTAATGATTACATTTTTTTTTCTTTTTTTGTATCAGGACAAGTAGATTTTCATGAGGGACAAGTAGATCAGGCCCCCACTTTAGTACTTGGACAAGTAGTATTTTTAAGAATTTCCACACCCCTGCTGACAGGAACAGTCTTTCCTGAACCCATGCTGATTGTCATTAACTATACCATTATCCTGAACAAATTCTACCAAAAAGTCTTTGATCATTCCCTCTAACAGTTTACAAACTACCGAAGTAAGACTAACTGGTCTGTAATTCCCAGGTTGGCATCTTGCTCCCTTTTTGAATATTGGAACTACCGTAGCCCTCCGCCAGTCACTCGGAACTCTACCAGTCATTAGAGTCCTTAAAAATTAGGAATAATGGTTTTGTTATAACCTCGCTTAGTTCCTTAAGTATCATGGGGTGCAGGTTATCTGATCCCACTGCTTTATTTGCATTAAGTATATTTTTTTGTTTGTTTTTGTTTTTTTACCATCTGTGGCAATGCGCTTTTTGCACTCTATTTTAGCTGCCCGTATTACTAGTTTACATCTGTTATTACATTCTTTATATTTTCTTATATTTTATAAATGCTTTTCCTTTATGTGATTCTTTACATTTTTATAGAGCCATACAGGCTTTGTTTGTGATCTTTTACTTTTATTACCCAACGGTATGCATTTGGCAATGACAATATGTAATGTGTTTTTAAAACATTTCCACTTTTGGTCCAAGTTAAGTTTGTGAAATACATTTTTCCATTTGATGTCCCCCCCACTAGGTGGCGCAGTTTATCAAAGTTAGCCCTTCTGAAATTAAGGGTTCTTGTCCTACCAGCCAGCTTCCCTTTCCTGTATCCAATATTGAAAGTAATCGCATTGTGATCACTATTGCCCAGCGTCTCCCCAATTACAAAATCCTCAATTAACTCTGCATTATTAGTGACGATTAAATCTAGGATGGCATTTTTCCTAGTTGGGACCTCCATCATCTGGTCCATGAATTTGTCTTGCAACATGTTCAGAAAGTGGCCCGCCTTTGTTGAACTTGAGGTTCCATTAGCCCAATTTATGTCCGGGTAATTGAAGTCGTCCATCACGACTAGCTTGCCCTCCCTCCCAGCTATTTCTATTTCGGACTGTAGATGAGCCTCCCCCCCTCCCCTATATTTGGAGGTTTATAACAAATACCCACAATTAGTTTACGACTATCATCCGTCATATCCAGTTCCAGCAATAAGGATTCCACGTCCTCCCACTTTTTGACGTGGTATCGTCCCTTATATGCATATTTAGATTTTTAACATAAATGCATACCCCCCCTTCTCCCACCTCTGTCCCTCCTGAACAGGTTGAACCCCTCTATATTGGTGGCCCAATCATGTGCGCTGTCTAGCCTGGTTTCCGCTATTCCTACTATATCGAAGTCCTCCTCGATCATCATAAGTTCAAGCTCTTCTAGTTTATTTGCCAGACTTCTAGCGTTGGTGTACATACATTTAATTCCTGTCTTATGGTACAAAAATTTACTTGATATTGGTAGGCCAGTCTTAATTATATTATATATTATATTTACTATATTGACTGCTTTGGCACTGGTGACTGGAGCGAGCCCACTAATTGCCCCTTTATTATATGTATTCATGTTCAGGTTCTCACTACTTAAATTTAATATTTGTATGCCCTTCCCCCCATTATCTAGTTTAAAAGCTCCTCCAGTCTTAATACCATTTTTCCCCCCAGAAATGCTGCACCTTCCCCATTAAGATGTAGCCCGTCTCGGCTGAAGAGCCGGTAGCCGACTGAGAAGTCAGCCCAGTTCTCCAGGAAACCAAAGCCCTCCTTCTGACACCAGTTCCAGAGCCACTTGTTAAGTTACCTCAACTCGCGCTGTCGGGTGTGGCTCTTGGCACCGGTAGCATCTCAGAGAAAACTACCGTGAAGGTCCTTTCCTTCATCCTAGCTCCTAGGTCTCTGAACTCCTTTTTTAGGACACTCCAGTTTCCTCCTATTTTGTCATTTGTGCCGATGTGCACCATGACAACGGGGTCGTGCCCAAACCCATCTAGTAATCTATCAATTAGTTCCGCAATGTCGAACACAAGCCCCCCTGGTAAGCAGCACACTGTTTGACGCTCACGGTTCCGGCGACAGATTACCCTGTCAGTCCACCTGATAATGGAATCTCCCACCACCAGGATCTGCCTCTCCTGACAGTCCATCCTGCTCCCGTCCTCGCCGGAGCAGTCACTCCCCCTGCGGATAGAGGAGGCAACCTGCTCCAGCAGTGTCCCCACTGAACAGTTCCAGAAGTTGCATAATAAATCCGCTTATGCAAATAAAACGAAAAGGAACTTCCCATATAACATCACAAATGAATAGGATATAAGAAATAGAAGAAACACGGTCCTAAAAGCACATAGAAAAATATAAATCCCAGATATTACCTGGTAAAAATACCCAAAGATCATATCCACCTGACCTTAAAACAATACTATAGCAGCATAAAAATAGGACTTATAAAAAAATTGTTTATATATAGGATATAAGCTAGCATACCAGCATCAATTTTATCTATATAGTCAGGAGAAATCCTAGTATTCACAATGACTATATGTTGTGTTCAGAGTTCAAACAGCCTTCAATATGGATCCCCCCTCTATCCTTCTTAAAGAAATCTGAACTGAAACGCCTATTAAAAAACAAAAACGAACTCAGATATTAATGCGTAAAAGTGCTAGCACAAAAAAGGGGGAATAGTTGCCATCAGGGGGGGCGGGGCTTCTGGGGGAGATCAATTCCTATGACACTCCCCTAGTCTGACTTCTAATATAGGCAGTCGTGATGCTACAAACACTGCCAAATGTACATAGGGGTAAGAAAAAAAAATAGTCGTAAAGAAAATGTGAAAAATGTCATTGCAAATGTCAATTTTGTTAAGTTGGATACACAATCAGCCAGATCTGACACTTCCCAAGAATATCTGAAACCACCCAGACCAGATTCAGGATCTCCCATATCGCTTGGATGATATGGAAAACAGGAGCAGGCGTAATAATGCGCATACACATGGTATACCCGAGTCATTGGAGACACAACCTCTCTTCTACTATAAAGGCTGTACTGAATATTGTGATGGATAAACCCACAGACAGGTTAATAGTAAAAAGATAGGGCACGTAGAGTAATCGGACCTATAAAATGGGGATTCCACCAGGCTCAGAGACGTGATATGTTGTATGCATTATTACACTGAAAATGAGGCCATTTTAGCAGCAGCCATATCCAACAAGTCAATAACATACGATGGATATACAGTGCCATCTTCTTGAACCTCTCAAGGCAAAACATCGATGCTCAGGAAGGCCCTTAAGCCAGTGTTGGAGATTTTACAGGGAGAGGAAAATTAGGTACAGATGGGGATACGCAGTGCAGTTGATAGCTCAGAAAGATAGCAAATTGGCTAAATTCAGGATATTAGACCTCCCTGTTTTTTTGGAAACTCTTGAAATTCTATTGATACATCTGCCAGATTGGCTGATAAAAAAAAAAAACCCTAGGTTAGGTACCGGGTAATATTGTTTCCAGGAATCTTCCAGGGCGGCATCTGAGAGATAGGATCCACACACTAGAAACACATCATCCACAATAAGAATAAAAAGGGCGGTCCCTCCTAACCACCTCAGTATTACCATAGAACCGAAGGGCAGAAAGGATCACCAGACAGTAACAATGAAATTCATGTTTAACAACCTCCCTCAATAAGCAGGGCGGGAATCAGTGCTGCCCTGGAAAAGATTACTGGAAACCAAGTTACCAGGTACCTAACTTTTTTCCCCAGTCATCTTCCGGGCCAGCATCTGAGAGGATAAACTAGGAGATGATTGGCTCCTCCTACTACAGGAAACCTAATTAAAAAAGTGGTTAAATACCCTGCCACCCCCTCGTCCCTCAGTTGAGAAAAAGTATACTACCTCCATCAGTGCACGGGGGGGGGGACAAAAAAAAAAAAAAAAAACACACAAAAAAAAAA
>NW_017307835.1:268037-317833 GCF_000935625.1 Nanorana parkeri
AAAAAAAAAAAAAAAAACAACACCCAACAACAAAATACAGATGTATAAACAAAAAAAATAGGGGTGGATAGTAGGCTTGCTGTCCTGGAAGATTCCTAGAAATCCCGTTATCGGGAACACGGAACATTTCTCTAATCATCTTCCAGGCCAGCAACCTGAGAGGATAAGCAAGCATACAGTAAGCAAGTCTACCTCATTAGGGCGGGACCACTGCCTGAAGCACTTTTCAACCAAAAGTGAGGTCCTGATGCAACAACACTTCTACGCGGTAATGTCTCACAAAAGGCATCGTCGTCACCAGACGGATGCCTTGCAAATCTGGTCCACTGACACCCCAGATTTTTCCGCCCAAGATGTGGATGGAGATCTAGTGGAATGAACTTTGATAGAGGAAGGAACCTCCTGACCTTCTGAACAGTAAATGGATGTAATCACCTCCCTAATCCATCGGGCTAAGGTGGCTTTGGACGCCTGCAAACCCTTCCTGGCCCCAGAATGCAGAAGAAATGGGAGGATCTTCTAAAAGATCTAGATTTCTCTAGGTAGTTCATTAAACACCTGACGTCTAAGGTATGAAAAACCTCCTCTAGGATTCTGAGGATTATCACAGAAAGAAGAATAATCCCCTGAGATCTAGGATAGTGGGAAGATAATTTTGGTACGTACAAAAGGATCTGGCCGTAGAATAACTATCTGGTAGTAAAACCAAAAAAGGATCTTTGATAAAAATTGCCTGCAGTTCCCCAACCCTTCTAGCTGAAGTGATGGCCAATAGAAATAAAAAATTGCGTCAACCACTTCATGGAGATATCTCCTATCGGCTCATCGGTTTAGACAGGCCACCTACCACCAAAGATAGATCCCACGGAGGGAACAATTTGTTCTTTAGTGGACATAGACGTTCCGTAGCTAATAGAAAAGGTTGTATTACATGTTCCAACCATAGGTCCATATTGCGGGCGACGCAAGTAACTGCCACCGCTGGAGCCATGGAGGCAGCAGTGGAATCCCATGCTCTACGCAGTAAAGCTTCTGCCTTTCTATCCATCTGGTTTATAATATTTCCAGTGTCCTCAAAAGACAGATCAGCTTTTATCGAAACCTGGGCCAAAGCTGCATCCAATCTAGGACATCAGAAATATTTCTCCTCCTCTTCAGCAAAGGGGAATCTTCTTTTCCAGGATCGAAAACAGAGGAATTTTCTTTCTGGCTCTTTCCATTCCGTTTCCACCACCTCTTTCAGAGACTGATGAACAGGAAAACATCTACTCTCTGGCTCCACCAATCCCTGATACAGGGAACAAAAATCAAAAAAATGAAAGGGGAAAAAAAACTCGCCTTTGGGGGGGGGGTTCCGGTATTTGCTCCATAGTATAAATGGCTTGTAATAAGAAGTCCATATCTTACAATGGGAAGAGATGACGTGAAGGTCGGGAATCCTCCCCTTCCCCAAAACTCTCCCTCCTCCAAAGGAACTTTCCAAACTGGTGTCAGAGACAGTGTCTTTTTAGGTACCTCTTTAGGCAGAACTTTAAGTAAATGCGTAGACCCCTACCTGTAAACCCGAAGGACCGGGCATCTCTCAGAAGAAATGGGAGGAACTGGCAACATATCAGAAATAACCTCTTTAAAATGACTGCACAGTTACCACAATTTCGCACCTCAGACTCAAAGAAACTCTTCATCAAGATGATTCACTAGCCACTAACTTTTGCATACAAGAATCACAAAAAGTTTAGCATAAACCATGGGAAGCTTAATGTTACAACTACCGCAGCGCTTTTTAGTTTGTCTGGCAGCTGGGGCAACAGAACATCAGGGTGCCAATCTGTCTGCAGGTGAAGGATCCTAGGCAAAACAGCACACAACAGTAAATAGCTTCCCTAAAGAAAAAACCACCACCACACTGTATCAGGTAGGGCCCACAGGAACCCTCCTGTAATCACCCCACCCTTGGACCAGTATACAGCGCTAGCCGGCTTGCTCCATCAGAGCAGCGAAAACGAGTCTCCTTCTGTCCTGAGATGGACCCCTAGCGGCGTTTCAGAGTGCAGAGGAGGTGTGCAGCGGAAGTGCCGTCAGCAGCCGTCGCCGGAAGTGACCTCACATACTCTAGAACGAGTCCCTGGAACGCAAGGCACGCCCCCTTGCGCTCCACCACCATGCGCGCATCTCACCGCCGCACAGGGGAACACGGACCCACAGCGACAGGGCATAACAGCCTGGGGCTTAAGGCTCCTTCCACCCCTGGATGAAACGGAGGAAGGACCACCTGGAATGAAGGAGAAACCCCTCTGTACCCGCAGCAAGGAAACCAGTGACAGGACCCAGTAGCAGAGCCGCACAGAGGTGGGACCAGCGACCTCAAGACCGACCGCACCAAGGAAAAACAAACATGACAAAGCGTTCCTGGAGGTAGGAAACGAGGGGGTGGGAGGATATTTAGCCACTTTTAGAATTGAGTTTGCTGTAGGAGGAGCCAATCATCTCTCAGGTTGCTGGCCTGGAAGATGATTGGAGAAATTAGCATACTTTTTCAGGGGGGGGGGGGCACACTGGCAAGAGCGCCTTACTACCAAGAGTCTGATCACAACAGATGGAGGGTAACTATGCAGTGCTACACCAAAGATTGTAACTCAGCTCAGTGACAACCTTACAGATTTTCACTGCCGAAAACATAACGCCTCTGCCCCAGATGAGTCCAAGGCCCTTATTGAAGCTGGTCATTAACACTTCCAGGATGACAGTGTGATGTCCGATGCCACCAAACATCAGTGTTATGATGTTTGTCAACCTGTAATCGGGCCCTGAAACAAGTCACAAATATTCTTGGATCTCCTCAAAGAGTGACAGATATCCAAGTAATACCAGAGAAACCTTCTGAAGCCTTGTTAGATTTAGAAGCCAACTTCTATACGATGGATGAAACCAGATAAAAAGAGAGAGATGCCAAACCTCTGTTGATAATTGATATGCATGTCAAAATATACCGCGTGTGTGGCTGTACACACTCGGTCATCACCTACCTAAGATGCCATGGATTATGGCCTCTCAGGAAAGAAGGCATATATATACCCATATGTGTACACTCACATATAAAAGAAGGTGCATAGTTTGTTTGAGCCTCGTCTATGACAGCTTGCTGAATGTACTTAGGCTCTTCATCAAAGACTGTCAACTCCAGGACTTCTGACCTTTTCAGAAGCCAAGGGCTCCCTGGGTGAGTAAGTTGTACCTATCCAGTTAACCCCTAGGTTTAATAAAAATGTATTTGATCATTCCCAGATATTTGAGTTGTTTAAGCCATTGAATGCACTCACAAACCTCAAGAGTTAAGCATAGGAATTTGTCAAGTGAGCAAATAAATATAACAAGGTGTTTACCGTTTCATTACATGCACTCTCTGCACCCTGTCTTTCCTAACCGAGAAAAACAGCGCGGGAGCTTTGTAGCCATTACTGGGCCTGACCTTTACTGCAAAGTGGCAACTGTGAGATAAAACAAACGTCATATGGCAGGCCTATGATCCTAAGGTTTGACACTCCTCCAATACTATAGTCAGAATAGAGAAGCTGATGTATGGAAAAAAACACAAGCAGGTCATCATTTCAACATACTGAACCTGTTGGGGTAAAAACACCTTACCATGTCGTTGTACCTAGCAGACTTATCTCTAAACGATGCCTAGATTAGATGGGTGCAGGCACAACCATGAACCCTGAAGTATGTAGGCCGTCTCTGCAGTGATCATGTTCATTATGGCTTGTCCATATCTGCTGCATTTGGGTGCGTGTCCAGAACAATAGTCTCAACTCACACCTGCGTGTTCGATTCCAGTACTTCACAAAAATTATCTGGCACGCAAACACACTTTGATTTTCGACTATGTAAAACATTTCCCTAAAGCATGTGCCTGAGCATGCAAAAATGCCTTCTGAATGCAGAGGCAGCCAGTATTCCTAAGCCATTCACACACAGGGCGAATACAACCCTGACATCCTCCCCGATATAAGGCCAATTCTCCTGTGTGATATCAACAAAATGTAAAAGCATGAAGTCGACCATCTAAAGCAATGCTTGAGGTGGATACAAGACAAAGCTAGTGATGATTCATGGAATAGCCTAGAAACTTGCCGTTTGCACTCCATGCCTCTATGTGCAGAGAAAAAATTTTTGCCAGCAAGGTGGCCAACATTATGCTCCTATCTGCATTAAGGACTTATGATGCATCCAATATTCTGCCATCAACTGTGACTTACATGCGTTTATACAACGCATGTAATTGCCTTTAATATAGCAGAAGTGTGTGGTACCTCTGCAGAAGTTATAAAGGTGGATAAAGATGATAGGCAAGGATTTCTGGTACGGCAGTGAAACATTAGCTGTCCTCCCCTTTTCCTTACAATGCTCTTTCATCGTATGAGAGATACACACACTATAGCGCTGTCCAACTGGCCGGCACACTGAAGCTCATCTGGGTTTATACACTCCCCACCCCCTCCTGTAGTCAGACGGGGCAAGGGCAGGACCCTTTGCCCCATTGCAAAGCATTGAAGAGCGATATCGCGCGGTAAATAGCCGAGACATCGCGGGAATTACCGCGCGATAAATCGCTCAATGTGAACGGGGCCTTAGTGAGATAAAATTTAGTAAAGCCAGGCAACTGAAGAACCAATTCCCTATTAGTTCAGCAAAGGTAGCACAGGTTACAGCTATAGTATAGATGATGTGCAAGGATCTCTATGTGTTGGTTCTCATCACAGCAACAGAGGCTATGGTATGGTTATTCACCTGTGGAGCAGCCCCACCCAGGTGAAAACAAAAAATGAGAAAATCTCATCCTATAAATACATAGAGCCGTATACAGATAAACACTGATGGGAAAGCAAGGCTCTTGCAATGCAAGGGAAAAAAATTAGGGCAAGGGCACAAAATAATATAACCGTGCAGCCCAAATGCCAGGAATTACTCCAGAACGTCGAGATTTTCACCAGCGTAAACAGCAAGGCCATTCACCTGTGGAGCATCCCACCCAGGTGAAATTGGAAAAAAGAGAAAAAAAACTCATCCTATATCAAATACATAGAGCCTTGCTAGGATTAACCCTAATGGGGAAAAAAAAGGCTCTTGAAACACAAGGGCAAAAATATAACCATGCTGGCCAATTGTCAGTAATTGCTCCAGATTGACTGGAGGTTTCCACCAGTGCAGACAGCAAGGTAATTCACCTATGCAGCACTCGCCCTCAGGTAAAATGGCCTATCTGCAAAGCTTGTAAATTGCCCCTTTGTCTGCCTCTCCAGGTAAAACAGGGCGATTCAGTCGCCACCCCAATAGCTCAACATATTCAAGTAGAAAAAAGGGAATAGGAAAAAAACAAACCATTCTGTGTCTTAGCCCCACATTAAACATGTCTTAGGGTACTATATACAGGCCGTCTGTTTCACCAGTGTGTTATCTGTAGGCATAAGAACATGGCAGAGCACCACAAAGCACACCGCATTACCTCCACCAGAGTTTGGCCCTGCAGTCTCAAGACTTCTAGGACACTGACTCAGCAAGGAACACTTTCCAGTACAAGGTGTACATTAGAGGAGAGTGCAGCAAAAGTCTAAGAAAATAGGTGGAACAGCCAGGCTGACCTAAATAAGATACCAGCAGGATCCATCCCCAGTCCCTGGGAGCCAGATCCTGTGTGAGAGAGATATGAATATGGACTCTCTCATGCATGCCCCTCCTTGGAGATGCACAGATCTGGCAGAAAAGCTTGGCCAGGAAATAAAAACAATTTGTCAATGCAGGAAGTACATCTTAAGGTGTGTTGGCTTCTGCTGGCAGGGGCTTATCCTCAGAGGCCTATACTTATGCCAAAAAAGGGAAGGGCTCAGAGCCCGCCACCCAAGACCAAGCTGCAGCCACATGGAGAGAGATCCATTGAGAAGGTGCATAAATTAAGCCAAGTACCCTTTGCCCCACCAAAGCAGGCCCCCAGAGCAAGAAGGGTACAGGTAAGGGGCACTTGTCAACTGTAGACCCGCCTACCTTGGAGCTGGCGCCTTGAACCCGCAGAATGGGAGAAGCAGCCTGTGATAAAGAGTCCGACGGTGTACACACCCTTGCAGTTTGGACTCACGCTCCTGCCCCACTCCTGGCGCCCCTGCTTGCCGGTGTGGATTGCCGACAAGTAACAGTACTCATGTACTGCTGTTACCCAGCTCGGCTGCTGGCTAGAGAGCCCAACGGGTCATCCATCAATTCCTCTAGCAAGACACTCCAGGGGACTCAACTAGAGTCACGTCAGCAAGGATAGTTGACATATCCTTCAATTATGAAGGTAAACCTCTGGGCAAACCATTTTTGAAAGGACTCTGGGGTAACCAGTCCTGGGTAAATGACCTGTGCATGAGGCCCTCCAGGTCCACTGTCCTGCGAGTGAGAGCTACATGCCTCAGGTGGCCCCTGCTATCTAGCACAATAGGCCTGGAGTAAAATAAACGTTACGATGCTCCTGTTCGGCAGGAGGAAACACAAAATACTGGAGGTGGTTAGGAGGGACCGCCCTTTTTATTCTAATTGTGGATGATGTGTTTCCTGTTTCAGGTGGGTGGATCCCTTCTCTCAGATGCTGCCCTGGAAGATGAGGAAAAAAGTATGTTTGATCTCTCCCAAAGCACCAAGTAGTCGACAGTGACCCATCATCTGTCACACAGGCAGTGAATGAGGGAGGAACATAACACTTTAGTTAGAGTAATAGATTAAGCTTATAACATTTTTTTCTTGATGGTATCATTTTCCTTTTCCTGCTTTTGTACAATTACATGATTTGGGAT
Organism: Nanorana parkeri; assembly: GCF_000935625.1. Lineage (NCBI taxonomy): Eukaryota > Metazoa > Chordata > Amphibia > Anura > Dicroglossidae > Nanorana > Nanorana parkeri. Next base: position 274,868 of record NW_017307835.1, read on the forward strand.
AGGAAGAGGTAATTACTGCATTAAAATAGGGCTGAGACAGTACTAAAGTTTCGATTATGGCCTTAGCAAGTAATGACCTGCACAAGCCACAGCCATATCTATTTCCCCCCTCCCCCCTTACAACCCCAGTATAGCTTTTGTTTTGTTTTTTGGGGGCCATTTTTAACAGTATACAGAACACTAGAATTGGTGTCCAGCACACAAAACTCTGGTGTATATATAGAGGCATCTATGTGAGGAAGTTACAAAGAACATTTAGGCTTATCATGGGCAAGGTGCATGTCTTATTTTTGTTTTGTGGTGTTCTGTTTGGGCTAGACGGCAGCAACCTGCATCTCGGGGGGTTATTAACTGAAATTAGGTAGATTTGCCATGGCTTCCTTTAAAATGTTAGGGGATTCAACTTGCCTGAGAAGCCTTAACAAATCCTCTCTCACTTTAATAAAAAAATGGATAGATCTCTTATGTATACAGGAAATTCATTTCAGGACAATTTCCATCCCAGCTATAAAAAAAAAAAGAGATCTTATACGAAGTGGCACCATAGCTCTAATCCGAATATTAAAGCTAAGGTGGGGGTATCTATTGCAATTCCTAAGAATGCTCATATTACAGACAGATATTGATGAGCAGGGGATATACCTGTTCTTGAAATTCAACTATGCTAATCACTTGTGTTCACTTGCTTATGCCCGTAATAGAGCACAGCATAAGTTGTGTGACAAGGTGCTGCACTGATTTGAAGGCGGCACGCATTGGCGGCGGGAGATATTAATTTAATTTGACAGAAACCTGTATACAACAGGTGAGCCCTCTTTCTGGAGAGGCTACAAATACTTTGATCTAGAATGTTTGTAATGAAACTGGTGAATTGCTGGCATATTTTACATCCTACAGAAATAGAGTTCACGTACACTATATTGCCAAACGTATTGGAACACCTACCTTTACACGCACATGAACTTTAATGGCATCCCAGTCTTCGTTCGTAGGGTTCAATATTGAGTTGGCCCACCCTTTGCCACTATAACAGCTTCAACTATTCTGGGAAGGCTGTCCACAAGGTTTAGGAGTGCGTTTCACCATTCTTCCAGAAGTGCAATTGTGAGGTCAGGTACTGATGTTGAACGAGAAGGCCTGGCTTGCAGTCTCTGCTCTAATTCATCCCAAAGATGTTATATCAGGTTGAGGTCAGGACTCTGTGCAGGCCAGCCAAGTTACTCTACCCCAAACTCGCTCATCCATGTCTTTATGGACCTTGCTCTGTGCACTGGTAGGGGTCACCCCCAAAACTATTCCCACAAAGTTGGGAGCATGAAATTGTACAAAATGTCTTGGTATGCTGATGTAATGGATGTGGTTAAGTGACTATGATAAAATGCCTATTTCAATATAGATTATATATGTTATTGCTCCTGTTCATATTAATTCTTAATCAAAATGGCTGCCTAGTTAGTTGCTCAGCTTAGCACCCCTCCCCCCCCATGAGAAGTACACAGTAGAAATAGAAACCAGGATGGCGCCTCCAGGAGAAACAACACCCAAGACGAGACGTCAGCATCCTGGAAGGAGGTTACGCTTTAATGAATCAGTCCAATTATAACCTAGAAAGCTATCGCAAACGCTATGTTTACATATACACTATCAGCTGCCTATATAAAACACAACAATGCGAAACAATAATAAAGAAGTATTTTTATTCTGACTCAGGGTGTCAGCGTGTGTTATTTCTTCACTGATAGTGTGCACACTTTGTACTGAATTTGGCCCAGACACAGATATATGTCGGATTCTTGATGTCCGAGTCCTTAACACTGATGCCTTCGGAGTTCCATTCACTGGAACTAAGGGGCCAAGCCCAACCACTGAAAAACAAGCCTACGCCATAGCCTCACCTCCACCAACCGACAAACATGTCCATCGGATTGCCAGACAGAGAAGCATGATTAGTCACTCCAGAGATCACGCCTCCACTTCTCTAGAGTGCAGTGGCGTCGTGATTTACACCACTGCATCGGACGCTTTGCATTTCACTTGGTGATCTAAGGCTTGGATGCAGCTGCTTGGCCATGGAAATCCACTCCATGAATCTCTCTACACACTGTTGTGCCACTCTGAAGGTCACACGAAGTTTGGAGGTCTGTAGCTATTGCCTCTGCAGACAGTTGGCCACTTCCTCACACTGCACGCTTCAGCATTCGCTGACCCCGCTTTGTCATTTTACGTGGCCTACCACTTCGTGGCTGAGTTACTGTTCCCAGTTGCCTGTGGAATATTAGCAAGGAAATTTCACTGATGGACCTATTGCACAGGTGGCAACCCAACACGGTACCACACTTGAATACACAGAGCTCCTTAAAGCGACCCAATCTTTCACAAATGTTTGTAGAAGCAGTCTGCATGCCAAGGTGCACCTGTATACACCTGTGGCCATGGAGGTTATTTGAACACCTTAATCCAATGATTTGGAGGGATTTGGCACATGTGACTAGGATATGTGACCATGCACATAATTTCAGGGGAGGAGAATGCCTTTTCCTGAGATCTCATGAGATTAGAGAAGAGAATTTGCAAGCAATGCATTGCTGATGTAACCTTTCCAGGATACAATGCCTGGGCAAATTGCATTACTAAATGGCCAAGAGACCAGAAGGGGAAAATAATTGTAAATTAAAAATTGTTTAATGGATGCAAGATGATTTTTAGTGAAAGGAGGTAAGGGTCTGCTTTAAACGGAGAGCCCTGTTTTACTTTGTAGGAGAAAGGCTGGGATGCGCAAAAGGAGCCTTGAGTAAAAGAGTGCACTTACCCCAAGTAAATGTTTAAAAAGTTTTCCCATTCTCCTCCATAAAGGCTCTCTCTCAAGCACTTCTTACAGGCCATTACCACCAACCAATACATACATACACGACAGGAGCCCACATATGTACAGGGACAGAAATGTCACTCAAGGCAACGGTCTACTAGACCAGTGGTGGCGAACCTATGGCACACGTGCCAGGGAGCCCAGGTTCAGGAACCCCCAATTGCAAATAGATCCGACCATTCCCGGATCGTCACGGTACGCGATCCGGGCTGGTCGCAATCAGGCAGCGGCCTTTAAACAGGCGCATTAGGCTGCTGCTTCCACCTCGCTAGGACCCAGAGGCCCCTGCGATCGGCCGTCTAATATGCCTGTTTAGAGGTTGCTGCCACTGCCTGATTGTGACCTGCCCGGATCGCGTAACGCACAGCCCCCCCTGGGAGCCGCACAGCCCCGCGAGAGCCGCACAACCCCCCTAAGAGCCCATACAGCCCACATTAGAGTCTGCAAAGCCCATCTGAGAACGGCACAGCTCACCTGAGAGCCCACACAGCCCTCCAGAGACCCTGGAGACATCATGCTGCCACCCCGGAGCAAAACAGGGTATGCAGCTTCATATCATTTTGCATTGCTGTTAAATGTATTGTTGGGATTTGCAGTCCTCTATAGCTGATGGTCTTATTCTGCATTGCTGAATATATTGCTGGGATTTGTCCTCTATAGTAGGTGTTATTCTGCATTGCTGTATAATGTATTACTGGGATGTATAGTCTTCTATAGTTTGTGGTATTCTGCATTGCTGTGTAATGTATTGTTGGGATTTGTAGTCTTCCATAGTTGATGGTATTCTGCATTGCTGTATAATATATTGCTGAGATTAGTTCCTTTACAAGTTGGAGTCAGTGGCAGAGCTACCAGGGCACAGTGGTCACAGTTGTACTGGACCCTGGTGCTGCATCACCAACTCCAAGGTGTAGAAACACTAATATCTTGCATTGTGCTGCATGACATGAACCTTAGTAGCACACTGCAATTGAACACTTCACTCATTAGCACAGTACAAAGGTACATGTCACTCTTAGTGTAGGTAAAACCTCTTGTAATTGTATTTTTCTTCTAAGATTTAAGCACATAATTAGTTCAGTCGTATAAAGTGTTTTCTGAAATAAATCATCAGTATTCGGGTCTAATTGCAGGGTTGGCACTTTGAGACGCATAAGTTGGTTTAGTGATCCAGTTTGGGCACTCGGGCTAAAAAAGGTTTGCCATCACTGTACTAGACTGTCCACACTATAGTGCAGGGCTACTGGCAAAATCTGCATCCACTAATTCTGTCCAGACTGACAAGGTGTGACATGCCTCTATACAAACAACCACTGCTTGCAGAGTTGGTCTGACCCAAGCAAAGGTTGCCTTGAACAGAGCTTCCAGGCATTTATCCATCGAGATCTTAAAAGGCCAGGGGTGCACTCCACTGGGACAGTCAGGGATCTGTTGGGGCAAAAAAAATAACCCCATCTACCATTGGCATCACCTATTTTTTGGAGGAAGGCTTCCCCAGGGAAAAATTGCTGAATGGAGGGGCAAAAATATTCAGGTGGCTGCCAATGCACATTATGAACCTCCCCACTAGAGTGCATAGGAAAGGTCTTAGCAGGCTTCTTTAACTTAAAGGGTTTCTAAACCCTCTGGTTTTTTTGCCTATATCTACTGCTAGCAAGCAGTAAATATAGGCAAAAAGTTTTTGTTTTTTAATCCACTTTAACAGCGGTTTAAAAACTTACCCTGTTCCCGCCCGAGAATCCCAAACTGCTCGGGCAGCCGCAAAGCATCTTGGGACGGGCGCATGCGCAGTTCGGATTTTCGGGCTGGGAGACGAACAGAGACGCAAGTCTATGGACGCGTGCACCCACATGCAGACACCGCTGGATCGGAAGTGCCAGCAAGCAGTGAGGAGAGCCGCAGCACCGCTGGAGGGACAGATGAAAACATCAGGAAAGAAGAGGAAGATCGGGTTAAGAAACCTAATTTATGCTAAGTGCTAACATTAACATTGGGGGGAGGGAAAAATTCAGAGTTAGACTTACCGGTAACTCTTTCCTATAGTCCTCCAGAACAGCTTGCAAGATAGGCTCCACCCCTTTTAACAGAAAACACGTCACCCTCCGTTGTTTAAAAGGCCCGCCTCTCTCGTAGCTCCCCAGTTGTATCGAGAACTGTAGGAAGACTGTGTAAACACAGGAACCAAAACAACAGAATATCATATTGAAATCACATTTCACCACCACTCCTATATCAAGGGTGGAAATCCAGCTGTTCTAGAGGACTATAGGAAAGAGAGTTACCGGTAAGTCTAACTCTGAATTTCCCTTTGGTCCTACAGAACAGCTTGCGAGAGGATTAACAAGAACTTACCCACTTAGGGGGACTACGGCTTGGAGCACTTTTCTACCTAACGTCTGCTCTACTGCCGCATTGAAATCCAGCCACTAATGGCGAACAAACGTTGAAAAACTGGACCAGGTTGCGGCCTTACAGATCTGCTCCAGAGTGGCACCAGCCCTCTCTGCCCACGAAGTAGCTAACCCCCTGGTAGAGTGTGCATTTAAAAAAGGCGGAACACTAACCTGCTTAGCCCCATAAGGCTCCTGAATACATAGCTTCACTCACCTGGCTATCGAAGCCTTGGAGGCCTGTTTTCGCTTATCCTTTCCGGAAAAAAGAACACAAAAATAGCATCCAACTTCCTAAATGGTCTAGTCACTCTAAGGTACTCTATCAGGCAGCGCCTAAAGTCCAGGTGGTGAAAACTTGCTTCTTTCCGATTAGCCGGTCTACTGCAGAAAGAAGGTAACACGATCTCCTGAGATGTATGAAAGTCCGAGGAGACTTTTGGTAAAAATGTCGGGTCTGTCCTCAACATCACTCTGTCTTCAAAAACCGTTAAGTAAGGTTCCCTTAAAGATAGAGCCTGCAATTCACTAACCCTTCTTGCTGTGGTTATAGCAACCAAAAACACGGTCTTTTACAGTGAGCATTTTGATCTGAAGATCCGGTAGAGGCTCAAAAGGGGGAACCATCAGGCCCTGCAAGACCACTGAAAGATCCCATTTAGGCACGGCACAGCGGGTCACTGGCCTAATACGTTTAAGGGCCTTAAAGAACCTACTCACTAGTTGATTAGCCAGAGAACATTGCAAATATACGCTCAATGCCGAGACTTGTACCTTCAAAGTGCTGATGGCTAGACCCCCATCCGCCCCCTCCTGCAGGAAATCCAGAACCGACGGTATGGTCGTATCCCTGATATTTCTCCCTTTCCAGGTGCAGAACGTTTTCCACACCTTCCCATAAATTTTTCGTGTAACCACTTCACGGCTAGACAACAAGATGCTGATCACTCGGGAAGACAGGCCCTTCTTCCTTACAATCACTTCCTCAAATAGAAGGCATGAAGAGACCGCTTGTCGACTGCCGGATGCATGACCGGTCCCTGTGATAGCAATCCCATGTTGATCGGGAGCGGCCAAGGCGGTCGGTCCGACAAGGACAGCACCGTCGTAAACCACGCTCTCCAGGGCCAAAAGGGCGCTACCAAAATCAGGTTTGTTTCTTCCTGCAAGAACTTCTGCAGAACCCGTGGAATTAAATGAATGGGAGGAAATGCGTAACACAGGTGATATTCCCATGGATGCGATGGCGCATCCACCGCTACTGCGTTGTCCGCTGCATTCAGGGGGAAAAAAAGTGCTCCAACTTCGCGTTGGACTGAGTGGCAAACAGATCTACTTCCGGTAAACCCCACTCCCGGGATAAGAGGTTGAAAACCTCCTGATCCAGGCTCCATTCGTCCTGGACCCGACTCCGATAATCTGCCAGCATATTCTGTGTTCCTTTTAGGTGTACTGCCGAGAGAGAAAACAGATTCACTTCTGCCCAAACAAAAATATCCTTTGCGATTGCCTGAAGGAAGGAACTCATGGTGCCCCCGTTTGTTCAGATAACACACGGTGACTACGTTGTCTGATAACACCATCAGATGCTTGAGCTGATCCTGAAACGCCAGAATTGAGTTCAGAACCGCTCGCAGCTCCCTCCAATTGGAGGACATTTGTGCCTCTCGATGAGACCACTGTCCCGGAGTCACCTGATTCTGCAGGTGTGCGCCCCATCCCCAGGCACTTGCGTCCGTAGACAACCTTATGGAAGCATGAAAAAACCACTGAAGGCCTCCCGATAGGCGACCCTGATCTCTGCACCACTATAAGCTCCTCCTCACTGAAGAGGGAAGCCTGACTGTGGCGTCCAAGTTCACCTGGGAATGGTCCCACACCCTCAACAGAAACCGTTGGAGACCCCTCTGGTGAAACCTTGCCCACTGGACAGCCGGTAGACATGGTCATAAGATCCAGCACCGACATAACTCCCCTTAGGGATGCGGGGCAATTAGTCTGCAAGCGACTCACTGCCTTTCCCACTTTCTGAATTTTCTCCACTGGGAGAAAAGTCCTCTGCTCCACCGTATTCAGGATGTAACCCAAAAAAACGGCGATCTGGGAAGGAATTAAGTTTGACTTTTGAAAATGTATCACCCATCCCAGGTCCCTCAACCAAATCTGCGTCATCTCCAGGTTTTTGGTACAAAGAGCTGCAGAGCTGGCGGATAGGAGAATGTCGTCTAAATATGGAATGATTCCAACACCTCGCATCCTTAAAGGTGCCAACGCCTCCCCCAACACTGGTAAAAATGCAAGGTGCCGAAGACAACCCGAACGGGAGGGCCCTGAACTGGTAATGCACCACCTCCTGAACTATCCTTACCGCCAGAGGCAAAAACACTTGGGACATCCTGTGAATGGGAATGTGGAGATAAGCATCTCAAACCCAGTGTTGCTAAAAAGGAATCTTTTTGCAACAGGTTTCGGACCGAAAAAATGGAGTCCATTTGAAACCTCTTGCACCTGATTGCCAAGTTCAAGAGTTTGAGATTGAAAATCAGCCTGTACTTCCCTGACAGTTTTTGGACCACAAAAACGTGAGAATACAGTCCCCGACCCTTCTCCGGATCTGATACCTGAATGAGCACTTTCTGATCCACCAATTCTCCCAATAGAAGGCAAAGAGCTTTGGCTTTGTCCGCGTTCCTTGGGAGATTCGTTATCAAAAAACGGTGGGGTGGAGTGTCGCAGAATTGCAACCTGTACCCCTCCTGGATGAGGCTGAGTATGTACTGATTGGAAGTAATGCTCATCCAACGAGGGAGGAACTTAGTCAGCCTTCCCCCCACCCTCACGCAGTAGTCATTGCTGCTTTGGTGTCTGGGTGGGAGGGTTAGTAAAAATACTTCCCTTTCTGCCCCGTCCATTGTTTTTTGGGTAGCTCCCCTTTCGCATTCTGCCCCTTGTTCCTGGGTCCTTTAAAAAACCTACGAAAGGGCTTTTTCTTTTCGGGAAATTATTTCTTTTTATCTGCCGTACGTTCCAATACGGCTTCCAGTTCCGGCCTAAAAAGATCACCCCTAAACAGAAGATTGCAAAGCCGCAACTTCGAAGCTGCATCCCCCTCCCAAGCCTTCAACCAAATCGCCCTGCGAGACGAGTTGATCAAGGCTCTGGACCTGGCCGCCATTTTGACAGTCAGCTGAAGCGTCCGCCATAAATGCTATTGCTTTAAACAGCATCGGTAGGGAATCTATGATCTGTTCCCTCGGGTCCCTGCCACCAAGTGACTCAGCAGTTGGGTAAGCCAAAACTCTAGGTTCCTGGCAACGCATGTCGTTGCCAAAGCCGGCCTATCCATAGGGTCTTTGAGCACCCCCATATCTTCACATGCCAGATCCGATTTCCTAGAAATCTTCGACAATGATGCATCAATTTTAGGAACCTTGTTCCATGGTAGTGATGCATCTTCGTCGAAAGGAAAACGTCTTTTCAAATTGCTGGAAAAAAGAGGTTTCCTATCTGGTTCTGACCATTCTTTAAAGATGGTGTCCGTGAGCACTTTGTGCACCGGAAAAACTCTGGCCTTTTGCTGCTGAAGTCCTTGGTACATTAAATCGTGCCTAGACAGCAGCACCTTCTCTTCCTGAATATCCAGGGTATCATATACGGCACCTAATAATTCCCCCAACTCTTCCAGAGATAGCTTGTACTTAGAGACAAGGGGACAATCATCCCTGTCACTGTCATCTTCAGCAGAAGACCCCTGCCGAGAGGATGCAGCGACATCAACCTCCTCTGGCTCCCTCTGACAGACCCCACCTGACCTGGACGTTGTCTGGGGCTGCTGAGTAAGAGCTGGAGGTTTTGGCACTAGAAACTGTGATGCAGGCGGTCCCAATTCAGTTATCAGGGATCTAAAAGAAGAAAAGGTAGACTAGCTTTATGGAGCAGACTGCACACTTCATTTTAAGGACCTTGCCTTTAGCCACCTGGACCTGCAAACACAGAAAAGGACAGAATCAGTCATCTAACCCTCTAGTGCCCCCTCGCACCTTAAGCCCAACACCAAGGAGCCCCAGGTGGAGGAAATAAACAAAAACGTAATCAACTACAGGGAGTGAGTGAATTGAAGCATTCACCTACCTGAGCAGAGCTGGTGCCTGAAGGACCTGTATCCCCCTGACCGGTTTGTAGAGGAGTAGCAGCGTCCATCCTGGAGAGAAACTTGTTCTCCAGCCGGTGATGTTTCACAGTGAGGCCTGTAATCAGACCTCATGCACCAGCCAGGCCCGCCCCCCATCCTCTGCGCCGAAAACGAGGCCTGAACGCAAGGCCAGCGGTGCCCGGAAGCGCATCACCCGCACCGGAAGTGACCCAATCGGCCCTCCGATCCGGCCGTGGAGTTAACTCCCGGAGCCCCGGACCAGCAGCACCCGACTACTAGCCCTCCGATCCGAGGGCTCAGCCAAGGGGGTAGGTGCAGCTCCGGTACTGACCCTTCCCGGGCACCGAAAAGGATGGAGGACCTGGTGCGGAATCAACTGCGGCAAGTGGAGCGCACCAGTGGCCCATTAAGGTAATCGTGTTACAAAAAACCTGAGCGGCATCCCCAAAAAGAGGTCCCCCCTCGACGTTCCGGTGAGATGCTCCCCCCTGACGGAGGAAACACGAAAACCTGAGGAGCTAGGAGAGAGGCGGGCCTTTTCAACAACTGAGGGTGACGCGTTTCCTGTTAAAAGGGGTGGAGCCTCTCGTAAGCTGTTCTGGAGGACGAAAGGGAAACATTTTTGACTGTCACTTTAACCAGTTAATAGGCGGCTATAGAGCCGCTGATCGGTTGTATGTGAAACAGCCTTTAATGGCTGTAGAAACGAGCGGGTCTCTCCTGCCCGTGGGGGCACACAGGAAAAAATTGCCGTCTGGAGACGGTAACCCGCTGATGCGAGTCTGCCGTCCGTCCGTTTTTTTCTTAACGGGCGGACGGCAAGAGGTTAAGGAAACCCATAAAAGTGACCTATGGGCGTCCTGCACAGGAGAAGCAATGGCTAGACATTTTCTCACCCCATCAACTGGTTTCTGAACTAGTGTCACATGGTTTTTGGGGCAGGGTTGCAGTAAACTTAAAAGGAAGACCGAGTAGACCAAGAAAAACTTAGCCCGAGGAGGTTGGCACCTCTACTAACACACTCCTCCACAAGGTCCATCAATAAAACGTGTCAATGGCTGGATCCAAAACAGATACAGGAGAATGGGGACCACGCTTCCACCATGTGCAACCGGATGTCTCAAACAAAAAACAGATTTGTCCCATAAAATAATTCAGATAGACTGCAAAATCTTACTTAAAAGGAAGAGACACACCCCTTGATGGTGTGTGATAAGACATTTTGAGTGGACAGCAAGCTAAATGCCAAGAATCCCCAAGGAAAACCTCAACACCCAGGCACCCTCCTGTCCCTTTGTTTATAAATCTGTCATGGGGGACCCCAATACAGTCACCAAAGCGTTAAATAAAAACCCCTCGCTGGTCTCCATTGTCCCTTGCAATCATGATTTTGCTGTGTATGGTGTCAGATGCTGGCAATATCAGTGTGCTGCCTCCATGTGGCAAAGATGGCAGCCACCGTTTCTCATTTCCCTGCAGCTCTGTACACCAGGCAACAGGGTCGCTTTGCGTACAGCAATGGCTACAGATGGCATACGAAACACTCCGCTGTCACCAGTAGGGTCCATATTAAACAATACGCTTCTCTTTCATTACAAAAGTTGAACTGAACTGAAGTTAGAAGCGAATTGGTTACTATGGGTAACTGCGCCAGATTGTCTGCTTCAGATTTGATAATCACCTTTACGTTTTTTGCTTTTCTGTTTACAAGCGCTTTAACCGTTTCCTCACCCTCGAATAAGGCAATTTTGTATAACATTACAATTATTTTACTTTTTGGCAAATAAAAATCAAGATAAAGTATAGCAAAAACTTATTTCCACTGCTCTTCACAGGAAGAGAGCAAGAGCTGACTGATTAGCAGTCACATGATCAGACAGCTATTGGTCTAAAGCTGGCGTTGGACAGGCGTGGGTCCCAGCCCAGCTCATAGTGGGAAAAATGTTTTTTTATTCTTACTTTCATACTATAACCTCTGGCGAAAAAGCAATAGAACACTTACTCCAGAGCTTCAAGCTTTTCTTTTTTCTTCTCTTCCTTTAGACGTATTTTTTCAGCCTTCTCTCTGTCATCTTTTTCTTTTTTTTCCATTTTCTTCTTAGCCTTTTGTTCACGTTCTTCATCTTTCTTTTTCTTTGCTTCTTCTTTTGCTCGCTCTTTAGCAATTTTCAATTCTTCCCTAATATGGTCCCGTTGCTCTTTTTTAGCCTGCAATTTTGGCCTGTTTAACTGATCTTCTTTTTCCTGAGTGTAAAGACAAGGCAAAAACACTTACTAGAAGAAACGGCTCCAGAAAACCTATAAACAATCTTTAAAATATAAAACCACCTTCTCCCAAAAGAAGCTCCAACCCTACAACCTGATTCTATAGAGGACTTTAAATTTACAAGCCACTACGCATCTTTTGGTCTACATAAACAATCCTGATATTTAAACTTCGTAGGCTTTAGACAATTTGTTAGTCTACAGGAGATCCTAGCAAATTGCAATATGCTAGGTATCGTCGCATGCGCGAGAGCAATACTTCTAAGGTCAATATTCATAGATATATCTTTAAACTGATGACCTACGCGGTCTTTAGAAGAGGTGCCTATGGACAATTTGCGGTACCGTATTTTGTCACCGTTTCACGGACGCACGCAATTTTTACCCCGGGCATGTTGGGTATTTACACATCGGAGCCTCATCTTTTTATAGATATTTCTCAAAAAAATGGGTACTATATTGTGTTTACAACTGCCAGCATTTTATTCTACAGAATCTGCTTTCAGAAAATCTTTGGCGTTTTAAATATCAGACCTAAAATGTGTGCAATAAAACCCAATACATAAGCAGCGAAAGGGTTAAACCTACCCTCAAGTTACACAGCATTCCGTTCACACCATCTGAGGTCCACTACCAAGGAAAATTAAAAGCTTCACCTCCACAGTGGGGACATAAAGGCTGCACACCAAAAATAACACAGAAAAAGGAGGGAGCACCAAAAAGGGGGAAAAAAACAACCAGGCATAAAGCACAATCACAAAGAGATTCTCCACTTTGAACCCACTTCAAATGTGTGTTTTATCTGTGGATCCCCAGAATGTTGTGAAAGAGTCAGTATCCAATCTGAAGATAGTTTACTTCAGAAAAATATACCCAGAGATTTCAAACATGCTCCACATCCAACCCAACACAAGGAGAACTATATTGCGACGATCCAATTACTAGAACATAAAAGATCTCAATTTATACATCAAAAATAGACCAAACTACTGAAACGGACTACAGGGTTAAAACTGAACAAAAAAGTGGGAAAAAAATTCACACATTATAATAAAAGACATTGCAAATAAGGGTGAATGAGTCATCCAGGATAATAATACAGATAAAAGTAATTGACATTATGATTTTACAAATTATTTTATCACCCACCCAACATGCACAAAATTCTTATTCAACACACCAACAAAATCTATTTTAGGTATCAACTCACATCAAATTTGCCAGTTTGATTATCATTTGCAAAGATTTGTAAAACCTCTCCCTTCCCATCTCAAACACACCACTGACATTTCATTTTGTTAAACACACCCATCAACTAATCCAACCATAAACAATTTTTTGAATATACAGTACCGTGCTAAAGTTTTAGGCAAGTGTGAGGAAATGCTGTAAAGTAAGAATGCTTTCAGAAATTAAAGTGTTACTAGTTTATTTTTATCAATGAACAAAATGGAAAGTAAATGAACAGAAGAGAAATCCAAAGGAGAGAAATCCAAAAGCAAATCTTTATTTTGGTGTAACCACCTGTGCCTTCAAAAACAGCATAAATTCTTCTAGGTACACTTGCACATCATTTTTGAAGGAACTCGGCAGGTAGGCTGTTTCAAACATCTTTAAGAATTAGCCACATTTCTGTGGATGAAGGTCGCCTCAAATCCCTCGATTTCCTTATGTAATCCCAGACAGACTATGTTGAGATTAGGGCTCTGTAGGGGCCAAACCATCACTTCCAGGACTCCTTGTTCTTTACACTGAAGATAGTTCATGACATTGGCTGTATGTTTAGGGTCGTTGTTCTGCTGCAGAATAAATTTGGAGCCAATCACATGCCTCCCTGATGGTATGGCATGATGGATAACCATTTCTCACCATTGAAGACACCATTGATGCTGATCAAACTCCATTGGCAGAAATGCAGCCCCAGACTTGCAAGGAACCCCCACCATGATTCACTGTTATCCGCAGACTATTGTACGGCTCTTAAGCCCTAATAGACAAACTGCCCCTTGCTACACCCAAATATTTCAAATTTTGACTCATCGGTCCAGAGCACCGGCTGACATTTTATTATGGCCTTGCGGCCAAAAAGGCCCATCTCTGATGTGGGAACAAAGCTAAGCTGCTCAACTATGCATTAAAAACATAGGAACTGGGGTGCAGAAAAATTGCAGCAGGTGCTCTGGACAAAGCAGCCAGTGGCTGGGAGCAATAGGCAGCCTGATATTGACCATTTCAAACTGCAATAGCAGGCTGGGTATTGCACCCACCAATAGCAGGCAGTCTGTCCACTCCAATCCCTGCTGCCTCTGCTGATAAGACAGGGAAAGCAGTGGGGATTGAAGGAGACAGATTGTATGCTCCCATCAGGAAGAACAAGAGGAGCAGAGCTGATGCAGCGGTGGAGGTGGCTGATAGAAGCCCAGACGCAATATCTAGTCACCATAGCGACCCAGTACCAAGTGTGTGGGATGTATGTATGTATAAAAAATTACACACACACACGCCACTATTTGTTACACATTGCAAAAGGTTGGATCATTTGTTGTCAGAAAACCCTCAATTCTTCGTAGCATATATTCAAAGCGCTGGAAACATTCCAGAAAGAGTCCAGATCTAATAGGATAGCATAGCGAAATTCCCATCACCCAATGTCCGGGACAGGCAGTTTCGGGTGCCAGGCGAGTAGTGTTTTTTCTACATTTAGCCCTGCAGGCAGCCGGTCTAAATGTAGTGTGGGAGCAGTTTCGTACAGGTGATCTTGAACGGCTTTACATCCATCCAAAATCACTTGTTACTAGCCTGATTCTCCCCCCTGTGTTCCGGCTGCCTCTCTCGCTGCCCGCTGGCTTCCTTTCTGCTGAGGTCTTCAGGGTCCCTCGCTCTTGTGGGGAACCCGGGACCACAGCAAATTAGATAAGGTTATAGAGAGCACAGGGCAGAGCATGCTTCTCTGCTCCATGTGAGCAATGACAGGAATGCTCGCAGCCTTCCTGAGCACAGTGCAGTGCTAGAACTCCTGTGTTGGGGTGACAGGGTCAATAAAGAGAGCCCGTCACCTCGAGAAGCTATCTCACAGAGGCTTGGTATCCTCTTTGTGATAATAAAATCAAGTGGAAAAAACAAAACAATTAAAAATGTAAATACATATAAATGTAAAAAATAAAAATTTCATAACTTACAAAATGAAAACATTTTTTACAAAGAAAAAAAATAACCAACTTTAATGCACCCACCATCTGCATGAGAATAAAAACATGCATAGGCCATTGTGTGTGAGAGTGCGAGTGCGCACACAGTGCAGATGGCTGGGCAGTCACAGAATCACACACCACCGCCGATCTCGCTGGTAGCTCCATTATTTCCTAATGGCACCCTGGCCGCGTCAGGGAGATAGTGCAGTTTCCCACGGCAACACCGCCCTGTACCTTTTTTTAGCGATTACTACGCGGCTGTAAACCCATTGAAATCAATGGGGCCGCACGGGAACCGATGTATGTAACTTCACACGATTGCCCAAGTCTGCACCAGCCCTAAAAGGGCAAATTTACTTTGCCAATTTGGGAAAATGGAATTACCCGCACAAATCTGGCACCCTCTCCTTCCCTGCTATACTTACCTTTCAGCGAACGGTCCTTCCCGTCCACCAGTATAGGTGTACTATCTGTACCCATGCCATGTATTCTGAACTTCGTTCCCAAATTGCAAGCACTCGTTGGTCAGCGCCGTCGCATGACGGCGCAGACCAACGAGGAGCTCTTAGCACTGCTAAATATGATTTTTGTAAAGTATTTTTTTTGTAGCAGGACTAGTACATTGTCATGAGGGACAAGTAGATTAGGCCCCGGCTTTAGTCCTTGGACAAGTAGTTTTGTTTTTTATATTTCCACACCCCTGAAATAGCTGTGGATTTGTCGGCAGCACATTCATAATGTGAATGTCCAGTTCTACTGCATCGCAAAGATGCTCTATTGGATTGAGATCTGGTGACTGTGGAGGCCATTTGAGTACAGTGTACTAATAATCAAAAAAAAAAAACAGGCGATGTTAGCTATGTGACATCTATTTCCAGCAGGATAAAATGCCATCAGAAGATGGGTACGCTGTATTCATAAAGGAATGTACATGGTCATCTACAATACTCAGGTAGGCTGCGCCATTCAAATGATGCATAGTGGGTACTAAGGGGACCAACGTGTGCTTAGGAAATATCCCCCACACCATTACACCACCACCCGCCTGAACCATTGATGCAAGGCAGGCTGGAGACATGCTTTGTTTACACAAAAATTCCCGACTCTGCGTGCAACTTTATCCCAATCTTCTACTGTCCACGTTTGGTGAGCCCTTGCAAAATGTAGCCTTAGTTACCCGTTAACTCACAAAAAGGGGCACCCGGTGTGGCTTTCTGCTGCTGTAGCCCCTCCGATTCAAGGTTCGACAAGTTGTGCATTTATAGATGGTCTTCTGAACACCTCGGTTATAACGAGTGGTTAATTGAGTTAGTGTAGCCTTTCCATCAGCTTCAACCAGTCTAGCTCCTTATCTGATAAAGCTGGTACTGTGGGTGGGCAGGGAAGGCAGTTCATAGATCAGCAATATTATTTTCTCAGAATTTTTCTAATAGTGCTATAATCGGCAGTCGATATATCTGTGCATCCCTAATATTTTTTATTCTTTTTTATGCAGAGATGTTCCTCTTGTACTCAAAACTCCTGTTTGTTGAGGATTTAGTAAATTTTGCACAGAATTGGGACTAAAAGGACACTTGGCTTCAACACTACTCAGAACTAATTTTCGTGTTTTTCTGCCTCACAAAACTTTCCTGTATTCACTATGCACTTAGTCAGATGTCCTCCCTATACTTATTGAGGTTGACATTTTGCCCAGATCCCTTTCGGATCATGCTCCCATTCCTACAATATTTAGAGCTGGGCCTGCGTTCCCCATCTTTACCTTGAAAATTGAATTCATTTTGGTTTACCCTACTGTTTCATGACGTATCATTGGAAGACCTGTTTTTAGCTCTGAACAGTACTGCTCCTTAAGGATGTGTCTGGGATTCCCTGAAGGCATATCTCCGAGGACTTCTTAAAGCAGATCAGTATTGTGAAATCTCGAAGCTGGCAAGTTGAATTGGAGGCGCGAACTGAGGTGACCAATTCTGAGGTCATGTACTTTCCCCCACGCCTGTTAATCTAGCTCGCCTGAAGTCAATACCAACTCACCTCGATGGGTAGCTTTTTTAAAAATCCAAAAACCAATTTTGTGTGCGACATATATTTCATCAACTACATCGTAACAAAAAAGGTCTTCATCCACGCAGTAAATCAGTTAGCCTGTAGCCATTATAGTTATATAAATATGAATTCAGATGATAATGAGATTCATAACTATCACAACTAATGATGCGTTTACCAAGCTGGAATAATTTTTTTTGTAGATCGAGTAATTATACAAATGAACCAAGAAAAACTACTGAGATTCCTGACTACATCATAACCGATGCAGCCATAGGTCTTGTACAAGTGCATAGAGTAAGGACTCTGATGGGATTCATAACTACCTCCTGAACAAATGATGCTTCGAACTAAAGCAGTAAAGTGGTTATTTCCAAGACCATATAGTAATACAAGGGCTGCAACAACTATAATAGATCATGAGAATCGTTGGCAACGATTCTCAAACGATTAGTTTATTTTTGATTAGTTGTCGCCGCTAACATAGCCGTTCTCTTCCTCGCTGGTGCTGGCTGCAGCGGTCTGTGTACCTTTCAATCCCCGCCTGCGAATCGGCAGAGACAGCTAGGACACAGACCACAGCAGCCGGCACCAGCGGGCAGAAGAGACAGCGGGGACTAAGCAATCCCCTGTCCGCCCTCTGCCTCTTCTGTATCTAGAGGCTGGGAGCCAAACCCAGCCTGCTACTGGATATTTTAAAATGCAATAGCAAGCTGGCTATTGCACCAGCCCACTGCCTGCTGTCAATCAGCAGAGGACGACCTGATGGATTACTTTCTCCTTCAGGTCCCTCCTCTGCTGATTGACAGCAGACAGTGGGCGGGTGCAATAGCCAGCCTGTTATTGGCTTTGCCATTTTAAATATCCAATAGCAGGTTGCATATTGCTCCCCGCATTAAAAAAAAAAAAAAAAAAATTTAAAAAATTGTTACATAATCAAAAATTAAATTTTTAAAAGTTTGGTTATATTATTATATTGGCTTAGAGTTTGACCAGTCACATTTTAAACGCCTTAAGGGATTAACGGATTTCAATGAATCTTCCAGGACAGCAACCTGAGAGATGATTGGCTCCTCCTTCAAGAAACACAATTAGAAAAGCAGATAAATACCCTCCCACCCCCTCGTCCCTCAGTTGAGATGAAAGTATACTACCTCCACCAGTGCACGAGGGAAAACTCACACCCATAAACAACTTGATGCGTAAACAAAAAATCCAGGTGGGAAGTAGGCTTGCTGTCCTGGAAGATTCATAGAAATACAATTAACAGTGAGTTTTAACTGAACATTTCGCCAATCATCTTCCAGGCCAGCAACCTGAGAGGATAAGCAAGCACACACCAAGCAAGCCTACCTCCTTAGGGCGGGACAACTACTTTAAGCAATTTGACAAAAAAGGTGAGGTCCTGTTGTGACAATTCAACTGAGTAGTTTCCCACAAAAGGGTATCGTTGTGACCATATGGCTGCCTTGCAAATCTGGCCACCGATGCCCCAGCTTTTTCTGCCCAGGATGTAGCTAGTGATCTGGTAGAATTAGCTTTAATAGAGCCATGAACTTCCTGACCCTCTGACCGAGAACTAAATGCTATCACCTCCCTAATCCTTCTAGCTAGGGAGGCACTTGATGGCTATAATCCTCTTCTGGCACCAGGATACAGAATAAAAAGATAGCTGGACTTCCTGAATGATCTAGACATCTCTAAATATTTGACTAAACACCTTCTGACATCTAAGGTATGAAAAACTTCTTCCCTAGGATCCTTAGGGTTATCACAGAAAGAAGGGGAGAATAATCTCTTGAGATCTAGGATACTGAGACAAAACCTTTGGTAAATACAAAGGATCTGGTTATAGAATAACTATCCGGCAGTACAATTAAATATGGATCTTTGATAGAAATTGCCTGCAGATACCAAATTCTTCTAGCCAAAGTAATTGCTAATAGAAAAGCCATTTTCAGAGATAACCACTTCATAGAGATCTCCTCAAAAGGGGGTTTTGATAGGCCTCCTCACACCAAAGACAAATCCCACGGAGGGAACACCTTATCTTTTAGTGGGCAATTACGTTCTGCAGCTAATAGGAACCTTTTCACCAATGGATCCTCCATCAATTTCAAAGAGCAGATAGTTGAACTTTCAGCGTACCAACAGCTAATTTCTTATTAAGGCCCTCCTGCAAAAAAATCTAGGATAACAGGAACCAAAGGTGAAACAAACATTTCTATGTCTACACCATGAGGGGAAAAAAAAACTTCCAGACTTTCCTGTAAATTTTACTTGTAACGATCTTCCGGCTAGAAAGAAGGGAGTCGGTGGCCAGCAGCCGTATGTAGATAAAAGTGAGCTGGGGAGCTCTCCCGCAATTCATCGTGAACGTTACCCGCCGGGCTTTCCTGTACCCGTCTCTCCTACACTGTCCGCCTACTTAGGTGTTGCCGACACCCGCGCTCTGCTTTCGGGCCATGAGACTTTATTCTAAGTCCGGGGGATGTCGAAGGACAGCAAGGTCCTTCATCCTGCGATCCAAGTTGGCGGCGGCACTCTCGTCACACTTCCCACACCTAGTAAACAGTCAAGGGACAGGGATACAGCAGCGCGGCTGGAGCGCTTCGCCTGCCACCCTGACACCCCTGCTAAGGCGCAGAGGCTTTCATACTCGGCGGATCATGCCTCCAGCAGGGAGCGGGTGCCTTACCCGTTGCATTCCTCTGCCGCAGACAGTCCAGATGCTACCGCGGTCACAGTGAGTACAGCTCGTAAGCCCAGCAAGGGCCCCAAAGCACCCAAGACCAAATCCAAGTTGGCTGAACCCACTATTGCTGACGTCCTATCGGCTGTACAGCTCTGTAATTCCGCATTAACCTCTCTCACAGATCAGGTGCATGGGATGAGAGCTGATATCTCCATCATACGCCACGATCTACAAAAAGTGCGGGAACGCACCACTGCCCTGGAAAGTAGGGTTAGTGATCTGGAAGACTACCTCTCCCAATTGCTGTTAAAAAACGGCACTGCATGACATATCTGCGAATACCTTGAAAAATGATGATATTGAAAACCAGCTACGCTGCAATAATATCCGTGCTGTTGGCATACCAGAGCGCACTGAAGGGGCCAATGCTACTGATGTTATTGAATCCTGGCTGTGTGAAGTCTTTGGGAAAGACTACCTATCCACGTTATTTGCTGTGGAAAGGGCTCATAGGGTTCCATCTCGCCCACTGCCACCTGGAAATGCTCCTAGACCCCTGCTGATCCGGCTGCTCAATTACCGAGATAAGGAGCGCGTACTGCGGAAGGCGCGTGATCTTGGGGAAATGCAGCTTTACTTACACTTTTCCATGCACAGAGAGCAGCGGGATCCAGATTAGAAAGGACATCACGATCTACCAGTGATCGCTAAGCGATCACTGGTAGATCGCGATCGACCTAATGTACAGGCCTGCAATAAAGCTATGTCCTTCGGTACTTTCCCGGAAGAGATGCTTCAGTGTTACATTACCACTTCCTAAGCCGGGGAAAGATCCCTCTCTACCCGGTCATTACAGACCAATTTCACTATTAAATTCAGACATTAAATTGTTAGCAAAATTATCGGCTAACCAGTTATTAAATATTCTTCCTCATCTTATACACCCTGACCAAGTGGGGTTTGTTAAAGTCTGCCAGGCCCCAGACGAATATTTAATATTTTGAAACATACAGAACTCACTAAAGCCCAAGCTGTTCTATCTTTAGATGCCGAGAAGGCTTACAACAGGATTCATTAGGGTTATATGCATGCGGTTCTAACCCAATTCGGATTCTCTGGCCCTTTCCTTAATGCTATACTCTTTATTCTACCCCAACAGCCAAAGTCGACGCAGCAGGACACCTATCCGACGCCTTCCGTATCATTAATGGTACCCGGCAGGGTTGCCCGTTATCCCCCATAATCTTTGTTACGTTAATGGAACCCCTGGCACAATTGATTAGATCTGACAATATTTGTGGAGTAACAGTTGGTTCTCAAGCTAATAAAATAGTATTAATTGCAGACGATATAATACTAATTTTGTCGCAACCCTTGAAATCACTTAAGGCGATACAATCTAGCTTGGACTAATTCCACAGGGTATCATATTATAAAATAAACTAAACAAAATAACACAACTTTTAGCCATTAACCTTTCGCAAGCATTTCAGAATAAAATAGGTTCCCAAACTCCCTATAGTTGGGCACAGACATCAATCACCTATTTAGGTACCCAAATACCCAGGGAAGGGGTGTGGAATTCGTATTGCCCGACGCCCAGGACATGTAGTTACGGGCGCCGGGCAAGTGTTTTTTTTCACTATTTTTTTTTCTTAAATGAGCGCCGAGAGCGGTGCTGCGAGCAGGGGGCGTGGACGGAGCGGGGGCGGGGACAGAGCGCTGAGAACTAGGGACGGTGCGGAGGGCGTGGAGCCGTGACGCAGCGGGGGGCGTGGAGCCGTGACAAAGCCGGACGGTGGAGCTGTGACAGGCTCTGTCACCGGCGGCCGCTGCATGTCGTGAAAATAGGTACATCTACCTTTTTTCAGCAATTGCCACACAGATGTAACCCCATACATGCGGATGCAACCGCACGTCCTGGGAATCCCCAAGTCTGCACCAATCCTAAAGGGTATATTCACTTTCCCAAGTAATTTGGGAAAATGGAATTAACCCACACAAATCTCCCTGCCACTATACTTACCTTTTGGAAAACGGTCCTTCCCGTCCACCAGTACGGGTGTACTATCTGTACCTGTCCCATGTATTATGAATTTCGCAGGCAAATTGCAAGCACTCGTTGGTCAACGCAGTGACCTGACGGCACTGACCAATGAGAAGCGCTTCTTAGCACTACTAAATACAGTTTTGGTTAAAATAATTTTTTTTGTATCAGGACAAGTAGATTGTCATGAGGGACAAGTAGATTCGCCCCCGCTTTAGTCCTTGGACAAGTAGTTTTTTTCAAAAATTCACACCACTGCAGGGTCTCCTCTAAGACTTATGATCTCAACTATGCACCTTTACTTAAAGATATTCTCTCCATTCATGGGAGAACTTCAGCTTTTAAAATGATACTACTGCCTAAGATATCTATATAGATATCTATATATTCAGGACAGTTCCGATCTCCACCCTACTAATTTTTAACATCCCTACAACGCATTATACACCATTATGTATGGACTTGGAAAAAGCCACGATGCTCCACCTCCTTTCATAGAAGGAAAATGGAGGGCTTTCCTCACCCATATTGCAACACTACCACAAGGCGGCACTTCTGGACCAACTACATGGATGGCTTAAACCATCATCTCCTGCAAAAATATGGGCCAATATGGAATGCAGCCTACTCGACACAGAATATACTGAACCCCTTATTGTCCTATAAACTGTTTCCTCGACCAGTCGATCTACGCTACCCTAGTATGTGTGCTACACTTGGCCTGGTTCACACCTGGGCGTTTTACAGCGCGTAGGAACGCGCTGCCCTACGCCCAAAGTAGTACAGGAGCTTCTTTGGGGCGTATTTGCCGTGCGTATCCATTGGAATACAGCCAGGTAGCCCTCGGAAACACGTGTTGCGCGTTTTTTTACCACGAATAGCGGTAACACACACATATTCGATACGCCTAGGTGTGAACCCAGCCTAAAGCATGAAACTCTCTACCATTTAATTAAAAGGATAACCCATCTGATATGGTAATCCAAACCCCTTTTGAGATTTTAGAATGTTGTATCCCGCTGCTCCAATTAAGACAGTGGTTGCGATGTTGCATTACTAAATTTACCGACCTTCACGCCCGGGACAACCTACATACTTTTTCTGCATTACAAAATATTTAGTCTGCATTCTCATGAATCTTTTCATTATCTACAAATTAAAAACTTCCTTACCTCACACCCAATTCCTTGATCATTTTGTATGGCTATTACCCTATATAACCTCCAGTACAATCAATACTGGGTGAAGTATAACCCATTTCCAGGGCTTGAAAAATCCACTCGTCCGTGGCGAGAGGACTGTGGAGCCCGCCGAGCAGCTTCCCGGCTGGCCGTTGTAATTACACGGCCGGCCGGGAGCTTTAAGGCCGTGACACACTGCAGGCGAAGCAGAGCGGAGCGGTGGTGCGCTGCCTTTGCGAGCAGTGTCTCATGTAATTTTCTCCTCAGCACGTCAGCTTGCGAGAGCTCGCGGAGCTGAGCGTGCCGAGATGAACAATTTCAACTTCAGCCAATCAGCTCGCGCGTATAAACCAGCGCGTCACGCTGCGACAGCTGGCAGGTTGTTACGGACGAGCCGATTGGCTGAAGGTGCTGTCAATCATCTGACTGCACTCAGCTCACACACTGCACGCAAAGCTCCGTGCCGGATAGCTTTGCTTCGCTCTGCACGGCTTCGCGTGCAGTGTGTCACGGCCTTTACAGTCAAGCGATCGGGCGTCTCTAGAGGCGTTCCATTGCTTGTATTAGCAGCTGTCACTGGCGTTGACGATCCAGAGATCCGCTGTGCCCGATGCGGCTGGGACCGGCACGGCTCTGTGACAGGAGATCAAAGGGAGGAGTTCAGTATACGAACTGTTTGATCTCCTCTCAGTCCTCGGATGCAGGAAGTGATGTAGATTACATCACTTCCTGCGTTCAATGTCACTCTCCAGCTACAGAAGCTGATGAAGCCGATCTCTGCTTCATCAGCTTCTCTGGGGGTCCCTAGGTTACATTAGGGGTCTTGGAGACCCCTGATGCCTCCATAAAGAGGACCTGCCATGTAAATTGGCTATTACATAGGGCAAGGCTCAAAATTTCAAGTCCTAAGCTACTAGCCAGACCTTAAAAGTTACTCACCACCAGTTGGCCCACCTAAACCCTTCCCTGCCCTTATCTCCGCGAGGTCAGCGGTGCGACGCGCAGTGCAGAGGTCAGCGGTGCGACGCGCAGTGCAGAGGTCAGCGGTGCGACGCGCAGTGCAGAGGTCAGCGGTGCGACGCGCAGTGCAGAGGTCAGCGGTGCGACGCGCAGTGCAGAGGTCAGCGGTGCGACGCGCAGTGCAGAGGTCAGCGGTGCGACGCGCAGTGCAGAGGTCAGCGGTGCGACGCGCAGTGCAGAGGTCAGCGGTGCGACGCGCAGTGCAGAGGTCAGCGGTGCGACGCGCAGTGCAGAGGTCAGCGGTGCGACGCGCAGTGCAGAGGTCAGCGGTGCGACGCGCAGTGCAGAGGTCAGCGGTGCGACGCGCAGTGCAGAGGTCACAGGTGCGACGCGCAGTGCAGAGGTCAGCGGTGCGACGCGCAGTGCAGAGGTCACAGGTGCGACGCGCAGTGCAGAGGTCAGCGGTGCGACGCGCAGTGCAGAGGTCACAAAGAAAGTACAGGGACTTACAGTTCCTTTGACCTCTTCTTCTGGTGATGGTGGGGGGGTGCAGCGAGGTTTCCTACATGTCCAGCCGACTCCAGGTGCTCTCTCTCCCGCACAGCAGAAGCCGGCCAACTGCAGTTCGGCAGTCTTCGTCTCCCCCCATTGGGAGCTGAGGTGGGCGAAAGAGACTGCTGTGGCTAAAGTTTTGGCCTAAATTTATGAAGAAAGATAATTTATGTGCAATTTTTCATTGCTTAACATAGGGAAAACTGTTTTTTTTTTTAAATTTCGGCAATTTTTCCTTTATATAGTAAAAAATAAAAACCCCAGTGGTGATTAAATGCCACCAAAAGAAAGCTCTGTCCCCAAAAAAGGGTATAAAATTAATTTTGGTATGGTGTTGCATGACGGAATAAATGTCAGTCAAACTACAACAGCGCTGAATACTGAAAAATGGCCTGGCCAGGAAGGGGGTGAAACACCCTGGTCTTCAAGTGGTTAATTGTCACCTATGGGCGTTTTTTGCGATTTTGCGGCTGCACGCAATTTTAAGGCTTGACATGTTTGGTGTCTATTTACCCGCCGTGACCCCGAATTTTATGTTTTACTAAAAATTGGGTAATAAATGTTTTATAAAAAAGTAGGGAATTTTTTTATTTTTTTTTTAGGAAACCAGGTAACACAAATTCTGTGCGGCTTGGAAATGTAGGTTGTTGCACCCTCTATGTAAAATTTGATCATATGGTCATCCTGATAGATATTATGGATGGTCTTACTTGTATTCGAACGTTTCATACCTTTTCTACGTTGTCTTCCTCTATTCTTCCTTCCATCTAATCTCTAACCTTTATTTTCTAACTAACCTTAAATATTTTTCACTCTTACGCATTACTCACTTGGTCGTATCAGACTTGCTTGATGTCTTTCGAATCCGACTCATTCCGGGACCATAGTTATGTTACCGCATTATCTACTACCCTATTGGGTCTCTGCCCCTTCCCAGTTTGGACCCCAGGTCTCCACTGCGGGAAAGATGTTTACTTTATATATTATTGTGACTCCAGGATGTGTATGTTATTATATGCCGAATAAATGACCTAATGTTTTTGCATTGCAACTTCTATTACTCAAAAAAAACATATTGAAACAGAACACCAGCTACAGAGTACTACAAATCCCAACAATAGTACATTATAGTATAATGTACTATTGCTGCGATTTGCTGTATTCCACATTGCGCTGTATAATGTACTATTGCTGAGATTTGTTGTATTCCTCTATAGATGCAGGTATTCTGCATTGCGCCGCTGTATAATGTAATATATTGCACATCAAATTTTTTTTACTTCCACCGCTCCAAGCTTGCTCCTGTGATGGACCACAATCCGATTAATCGAACGCAATAATCGGCTAACTAATCGATTTTGAAAATAATAGTTAGCTGCAGCCCTAGTAAACAACATGAAAGCATAGATCCATCCGACCATGTATCAAAAGGTTCACGCTGGTGGAGCTTGGCATCACAAATGCTGCAGATTTGTCGGCTGCACAACTGCATGATGATACCATGTAAATATGGACCATACTTTCAAAGTAATGTTTCCAGCACCTTGTTAAATCTATGCCACAAACTAGTAAGGCAGTTCTGAAGACAAAAGGGGTTCAGCCCGATACTAGCAAGGTTTACCTAATAAAGTGGCCAGTGAGTGTATAGACACAACCCCCTCCCCCCCCACCACCACACTCGGATCCCACACACACACACAGATATCCCCCACACACACACACAGATATCCCACACACACAGATATCCCACACACACACACACACAGATATCCCACACACACACACACAGATATCCCACACACACACAGAGATATCCCACACACACACACAGAGATATCCCACACACACACAGAGATATCCCACACACACACAGATATCCCACACACACACACAGATATCACACATGCCACACAGATATCACACATGCCACACAGATATCACACATGCCACACAGATATCACACATGCCACACAGATATCACACATGCCACACAGATATCACACATGCCACACAGATATCACACATGCCACACAGATATCACACATGCCACACAGATATCACACATGCCACACAGATATCACACATGCCACACAGATATCACACATGCCACACAGATATCACACATGCCACACAGATATCACACATGCCACACAGATATCACACATGCCACACAGATATCACACATGCCACACAGATATCACACATGCCACACAGATATCACACATGCCACACAGATATCACACATGCCACACAGATATCACACATGCCACACAGATATCACACATGCCACACAGATATCACACATGCCACACAGATATCACACATGCCACACAGATATCACACATGCCACACAGATATCACACATGCCACACAGATATCACACATGCCACACAGATATCACACATGCCACACAGATATCACACATGCCACACAGATATCACACATGCCACACAGATATCACACATGCCACACAGATATCACACATGCCACACAGATATCACACATGCCACACAGATATCACACATGCCACACAGATATCACACATGCCACACAGATATCACACATGCCACACAGATATCACACATGCCACACAGATATCACACATGCCACACAGATATCACACATGCCACACAGATATCACACATGCCACACAGATATCACACATGCCACACAGATATCACACATGCCACACAGATATCACACATGCCACACAGATATCACACATGCCACACAGATATCACACATGCCACACAGATATCACACATGCCACACAGATATCACACATGCCACACAGATATCACACATGCCACACAGATATCACACATGCCACACAGATATCACACATGCCACACAGATATCACACATGCCACACAGATATCACACATGCCACACAGATATCACACATGCCACACAGATATCACACATGCCACACAGATATCACACATGCCACACAGATATCACACATGCCACACAGATATCACACATGCCACACAGATATCACACATGCCACACAGATATCACACATGCCACACAGATATCACACATGCCACACAGATATCTCACAGCCACACAGATGTCACAGCCACACAGATGTCACTGCCACACAGATGTCACTGCCACACAGATGTCACTGCCACACAGATGCCACACAGATGCCACACAGATGCCACACAGATGCCACACAGATGCCACACAGATGCCACACAGATGCCACACAGATGCCACCTCTCCCCCCCTCTTTAAATTGAAAACTACAATAAAAAGGTGAATATACCAAATCTGGAGCAGACAAAATCTTGAGCAGCTGTGCATGGTAACTAATCAGCTTCTCTCCAGTTTATTCATTTAAGATTTGAAAATGAAAGGGGCCAATTGGTTGCAATGCACAGCTGCTCCAGTTTTGATAAATTCCCCTCAATATATTTTACAGATTGTGGTCCACTAAAGTCTTGCCAGAAGCACAACATGATTTAGTATATTACAGACTTCTGCAGGCAGGAGACAAATGAAAAGAAAAGGTTAATACCTTAAGCAAGAATTATGGACAACAAAAATACATAAGGGAATTTATCAAAACTGGAGCAGACAAAATCTGGAGCTGTGCATGGCAACCAATCAGCCCCTCCCTTTCATTTTCAAACCTTAACTGAACTGCAGAGAAGCTGATTGGGTGCCATGCACAGCTGCTCCAGATTTTGTCTGTGCCAGTTTTGATAAATTTCCCCCATATAGTTGAAGTGCACGTTAGAGAGATCACAACATTTGATACTAAAACATGCGTGCATATAGATATTACATTACACACAACTAAAAACCCACTTAAAAGGGGGAACTTACTTTACACCCGCCTGTTGGAGATGAAAAATTGTTGGGACTTTGCGCAATTGCTAGGGCATCAGGAGAACTGACTGGAGAACTGCTCAAGGACAAAGGAGTATCTTCATCTTCCGCATTCTCTCTATCTGCACAAGTGAAAGACGAGGCACTGTCAACTGGCATAACGGTTTGTAGCTCTGTAGAACAAGGAGATTTTGTACTCATCTCTGTGATCTCTTCTGCACTAAAACAATTAGTACTGGTTGATTGCTTCAAACAATCACCGCCTTCAAGATCTTTGTCAGTCTGTGCCAATGATGGAGATCTCACCACATCAGAACTAGGGAAAGCAGGCCCATTGGCAAAGTTAGACTGTACTTTTCCTTTTGATGGAAGCTTTTCAACAGGCCCACTATTCGAGTCTTCAGTCAAGTCAATTGTGATAGGTTTGCAATGTGATTCCTTCGACATCTTTCTGACATAATTATCAAGCGGTCCCCAACCATTTGCTGTTTTGGGAATTAGCTGCACTTCTCCAGTTTCCATTTTACAGCCATTCTCCACATCGACAAGTGGGTACTCTGTATTAACCAAGGAGGCTTTCTGAACCACATTTGTCATCTTCACTTGCGAGATTTCACCCTTCTCCCTTGGGGCGGGATTTAGGCGTTTAAAAGGTAAACGAGCTGAAATGACAAAACACCTGTTACCAGAAAATTGAGCAATGGAATGACTTAACATTCATGCCACTGTGCACATCCTCTCGTGGCCACCTATTAGCACGCAGCTTCATAAACAGTTGATCCCACTGTCATTTGACCGCAGAGAGCAGCAGCTTTAGGCAAAGAGCCAATTAGATAAGCTCTGTAACCAATGATCACCATGACTGGTTATCACAGCGATCACATGGCAATGTTTCGATTGCCAATGCTTCCACTATCTAATATATCAGAGGGAGGGAAGGGAAAGAAGATAAGATATCAATTTATGCAGGAAGTCATCCATTCATTACTTCCTACTGGAAAACAAAAAGAAAGTTAAAATGTCCCCCTCCATGTGGCGGCAAGAGAGGGGGGCGGCGAGAGAGGGGGGGTCGAGAGAGGAGGACGAGAGCGAGAGCGAGCTCAAGAGCGCCTAAAATGAGAAAGCTGCAAGACCAGCTCAGAGCCAGCAGATCTGCACTCCAAATACACATAAATAAATCCACATCGTGTGCTCCATGGCTGAACTGGAGGGATGAATGACCATCAGATCTTTATATCTGGTCTGTCACCAAGGCAGCTGTGAACTTGAAGATAATCTGTGTAGTAGGCCATCCAAAAATATAATATAAAATTAGGTAACTAGATCGCAGCAGGGAAAAGGAAATTCTAACTCCTAGATATAAAAAACAAAGCTAAGGCTGGGTTCACACCTGAGCGTATTTTTTCAGCAAGTTTTTTTTGCGTTTTTCCATTCAGTGAAACACGCGTTTAACTGGCGGTATGAATTTTTTTTCCTTATCTTCTCTATTTCTTTATTTTTGTTTACTTTATAACTTCCCGCCAGCTCAGCCCCTGCGACGCGGCCACTCGCAAGGGACGGAACCCAGAAGTCGGCAGCCGCCTGAGGACACAGCGGGGATGGCGGACAAGGTAAGACCTGTACGCTGTATTCCTGGGTGTGGCTCAGGGTTACCACTTTGTTAACCCTGATCCACACTCGGGAGTACAAATGGAAACGCGCTGAAATACACCCCAATGAAGCTCCTGTACTTTTTGGGCGTAGGGCGGTTTTCAGCACGTTCCTGCGCACTGTAAAACGCCCAGGTGGGAACCAGGCGTCATACCTGCCAAGGGAGTAGCGAGTGGGGGGAGTTAAACACAAAGTTATGACAAACTAGAGAAAGAAAAAAAACGTAGATATCTATATCGATCAAGCATATATACTAGCACCCAGAGCTCAGCCTTAATGTTTATACAACCACAATTTAGGTCTTATTACATACACCAGTTGTCTTTTTTCATGATACAAAAGGTTAATGTATGAAAAGCTCCAGCAAATACTAAGTATTTGAGTTGGAAAAGGTCCAGCGGAGGGCAACCAAACTAATTAGGGGTATGGAGGACCAGATCTACGAGACAAGTCTACTAAATTTAAACATGTTCACATTGGAGGTGAGGAGATTAAGGGGGGATACGATTTCCATGTACAAAATGTTCAATGGTGGTAACAACATTGGCGATAAACTGTTTAAAATTAACTCCATTACAAAAACTAGAGGCCACCACCTAAAATTGGTGGAAAAAACATTCCAGCACAAGGGGCGAAGGGGGTCCTTCACAGTAAGATCAGTTAGGGTCTGGAACTCACTGCCACAGGCGGTGATTTCAGCAAAGAATGTGGAATTGTTCAAGAAACTTTTGGACGATTTCCTGAGGGACCGTAATATAGAGGGGTACAGGTACTCCTAGAATGTGATCCTAATAGGTTGGACTTGATGGACTAATGTCTTTATTCAACCTCAAATACTATGTCACTATGTAACTATGTATTTACACAAATAATTTAGATTTAATAAAGGCATTTTAGGGGGGGCAGCCACACAAAACTGATAACCCCTCAAGCATGTTACCAAAAATATTTACACAACCCTCAATACTGATACATTACCTTGCACCAACTTTTTTTGCACACCTCTAGAGCAGGGCTTCACATCTGTAAGAACAAACACAAAATACATTTCACATACATTTGCAACACTGATGAATTGCTTTACCCTCTACACCAATTTATGGGGGGGATCGTACAAAAGGCAACAGTTTGATTAACCCCTTCATGACAGGCCTTTTCTTCATTTTTGTACCCATGTTATATTTCAGATTTTAGGCCTGAAAATTACTTAAAATCCCGAAACATTTTCTGAAAGCCAAGATCCTATAGAATAGTCGCAGTTGCAAATTTTTATGTTACACGATATTAGTGCAACGTATCGAACCCCAAAATTTAGTGAAAAATGCACTTAAATGCCCCAAAACACAATAAAAAAAAAAATGTATATACACACACAAAATGGAGGTTACAACCAGTAAATAGATAACCAACATGCCCAGGTAAGAAAAAAATTGTGTGCGTCCGTGAAATGGCAACAAAATTCAGTACCCCAAAGAGTCCATAGACGACGCTTTAAAAGACCCCAGAGGAGGGTGGTGGTCCAGCAATGGAGCAGTGAAGCCTTAAGGGCTTTGAGCTCTGCTCCCGACGGCACTTATACAGCTGATCCCGTGCATATTTCCCCGATCTGGCCTCATGTCTAGGGGCAGGAAATGGCTCAGAACAAGACGACGACAGGACCGGCTCCCCGGTTCCCTCCAGGCCAGGTAATGAGGCCCACGCCTCATTACCCCCACGAGGGGTTCCGGGGAGACAGGTTGGATTCGCTCTACCCCCCTTGAGATGTCGGAGTGTGAGTCATCGCCTGCCCGGTCCCCTCGCATAGAAAGTTCGGCACTCTCTCCCCAGCCCCGATCCTCGTCAGACCCAACTGCTGTGCTGGATGCAGACCTGAGCTCAGAGCTTCGTTCCTTACACACCAAGGAAGACATTAACCGGCTGGCCCTGCGGGTGAAAGGGGCACTGCGCAGGGAGATTGTGTTGCCCACCTCCTCTCTCAACTGGACGGTAGAGTTGCAGCGGGCGAGGCTTCGCAGTCCGCGCTGGCGGCTCGAGTGAAGGCCCTAGAATCAACGGCGTCAGCTCAGGTTAGGGCACACGCTCTACTACTGCTACAAGTAGATGAAGGGGAGAGCTGGGGAGGAACAATCTCAGATTGCTGGGCCTGCCTAAATCCACGACAGCTGATCTACGGGCCTCGGTGCAGGCGATCCTCACATTGCTGGACCAAGACCCGGCCACACCTATAGACAGGGCTTGAAAAATACGCTCGTCCTCATGTGTGACGAGAAGACGGCAAAGTCCGATGAGTAGCTTCCCGGCCGGCAGTTGCAATTATCCGGCCGGGAGCTTTACATGCAAGCAATCTCAACAGGGGCCCGACCGCTTGTACAGGAGCAGCCATCACTGCCTTGCTGTTCCCGAGACCCGATGTGCCCGGGACCGGCACAGCTGCTCTGACAGGAGATTAAAAGGGAGATTGTCACACAATCTCCCTTTGATCTCGTCACCGTCCTCGAATGCAGGAAGTGATGTATATTACATCACTTCCTGCATTTAGTGTCACTCTCCAGCTACAGAAGCTGATGAAGCAGATTCCTGCTTTATCAGCTTCTCTGGGGGTCCCTAGGTGACATTAGGGGGTCTTGGAGACCTCTGATGTCTCCATAAAGAGATCTACTTAGGGGACTTCCTAACCCCCTATGTGATGGCAATAAAGTTGTGTAATAAAAATACAAGTAATATAAAAAACATTAAGGCCTTGTTCACACTAAATGCAGAGCAGATCTGCATGAGCTTCTGCACACGCAGTGCAGTGGGTTGTGCCGCGTTTTTGATGCGTTCAGGGCCGTCTTTGGTTAAAAAAATAGTTTAAAAATAGTTTAAAATGAGCTTTCAGTGCGTTGGCATGAGTTCCAGAGCAGGTAAAATAGGGATTGCTGCAGTTTTTTTACATGCTCTGGAACTGAACGCTGCGGTGTGAACTAGAGCCAAAAATACCATTGGAATACATTGGAGGCAGTTTTGATCCGGTCTGTAACACCTCTGCTCCTGGAACTTGCTTGGTGTGAACAAGGCCTTAACTGCCTCGGGGCCGTCCGTTGTAGAAAAACGGCCGGCCAGGACCTTCCTAAATCTGAGCCGGCGTCTAGACGTCCCGTCCCGCCCCACCCCCCGCGCTCACGACCCGGCAACTGTGCCCGCACTGTCCATTGGACAGTGCGGTGTCTAAAACAAGGTAGAGAGCCAGTAAAATCGGCTCTATACCTTGTGATCTAGCTGTGACAAATCACAGCTGTCACAAAAGTAAACAGAGGCTGCAGTTTGCAGCCTTGTCACTATCTCCTCTCTCTCACACCTTGGGTTGAGAGAGGAGATAGAAACTTCCCAGATCATCCACAGTAAGCATTTAAAGTGATACACACTGATAGATTGCTACAGTACAGTGTCAAAGTGTCAATTAAGTGTCATCTTTGAGATTCAGTGTGAGTGCCATTCAATGTCATCAGTGTGATTCCCAAGTCATTATTGCAAGTCGGTATCATCAGCACGATTCAGTGTGTAAGTACGTTTCAGTATCGTCAGTGCCAGTTGCAGTGTCATCAGCACGATTCACAGTATCAGTGAGTTTCATTGTCAGTGCCAGTGTCATCAGCACGATTGACAGTTTGTGTCATCAGTGCCACATTTGCAGCACACATCAGCACTCAGTGCCAGCAGAACACGCAAGTATCTACCACCGTGCCAGCCTACTAGCACCAATTAGTGTGTGACGCTCACATAACTGGTACAGCATGTCCAAGTATCAGTTTCATCCAGTGCCTCCAAGTATACGCACTAACAGAAATGTCACAAAAAAATTACAGAAGCGAGGAGGCATTTCAAATCCTCAGCATGTCTGGTGAGATTGACGGAGAGGCCTCAGATTCTGGATCAAAGTACGAACCTGTGGAGAGCAGCGGTTCAGTAGCCTCCGATTCAGAAGTTGTGCCCACAAAAAGATCCAGGCGTGCTATGCAACATCCAGCTGACATGGAGCAGCCAAGCACTAGTACTGCCGCTCATCCCCAAGCTGAGGCATCCACCAGTACCACCGCTCATCCCCAAAATCAGCCACGAAGAATCAGGCCCCAAAGACCACATACTAGTGTACTACCAGAGGCACTTTCAAATCCCTTGTGGCTACCCTCCAATTCAGCCGCACCGGGTCATCCCCCCATTTATTGCCAATCCAGGAGTCCAAGTGGAAATGGAAATTTTTACACCAATACAATTTTTTAATTTGTTCTTCACTGATGACCTCTTCAATTTGATTGTCACCCAATCCAACCTTTATTTTCAACAGTTCGTTGCCAGCAATCCTAATTCCTCCTATGCCAGACCATTTCAGTGGAGGCCTCCGACTGTTGCTTAAATTAAAACCTTTCTCTGCCTAAAACTGAATATGGGACTCACAAAAAAAAAAAAATTAGCTGAATGCATACTGGTCTACAAACCCAATTCATCACATGCCCCTATATTCTGCAACCATGTCCAGGACAAGATACAAAACCATATTGAGGTTTCTTAATTTCGACAATTTTACTTGCCCTCCCAGAAGTCACCCCACATATTATACGGGTCCAAAAAATTAGGCCACTCAATTTGTTTTCTGCCACATTTTCTGAAAATTATACCCCCCAACAAAATATTTGCGTTGATGAATCCCTTATTCATTTAACAGGCAGGCTTAATATCAAACTGTATATGCACAGGAAACGCGACAGGTACGGGGTTAAACTGTACAAGCTTTGTGAAAGACACGGGATACACATGACTTCCGTGTGTATGAAGGGAAGGATAGTCATTTGGAGGCCCCTGGATGCCCATCATACATGGGAATCAGTGGATGAAGTGTGGGACCTATTGTCACCCCTATTCCCCCAGGGATACCACCTATATGTGGATAATTTCTACAGCAGCGTGCCCCTGTTCAAACACCTGTTACTCCAAAAAAAAACCCATCCTGTAGTACAGTGCAATCAAATCGGATTGGCTTTCCCCAAAATATTGTCCGCAAGAAGCTGAAAAGGGGGGAGTCAGCAAGTATAAGGAATTATGAACTTTTGGCCCTCAAATGGAAAGACAAAAAGGGATGTCAAAAAAAAAAAAAAAAAATCTGTCCAGCTATCTTTTTCAATTGGCTATGTACAATTCATACGGAATTTATAAGTCTACAGGAAGAGCTGGCTCTTACCTCGAATATCAAGAAGCAATTATTACATCCCTGATTTACCAGGAAGGCCCTGCTGCTCTAAGTCTTCAGTCTGATGCAGTCAGCAGGCTTCACAATAGACACTTCCCCAATAAGATTTCTTCCACCCAAGAAGACCGGACACCCCCAAAAAAATGCCACGTGTGTAGCAAGAAAGGAATTACCCGGGGCACACGTTACTATTACTATTGTCCCAACTGTCCCTCAAAACCTGGCCTCTGCATCAAAGACTGCTTCCGCCACTACCATACCTCACTGCAATTATAGTGCAGGTATGGTGAAGATGTTTATGGCTTCACCAGCTGTTAATTGCCTGTGCCCGATCGCCTGTGTACCAACTTCCACATTTCTGCCTGCTGCCCTGACTAATAGTGTGCCTGCATACCGACCACATCGCTGCATGCCTCCTGAACTGATCCTTGCATGTCTGTCAACCACGCCTCTGCCTGCCGCCTGGACCGACCCACATACTGACAACATCTTTGCCTGCCACCTGAGCTGACCTTGGCCTACATACTGACCACGTCTCTGCCTGGCACCTGGATTGATCTTTTGCCTAAATACTAACAAAATACTTTGCCTGCCGCCCTAACTGACCTCAGCCTGCTTACTGACCATGTCTCTGCCTGCCGCATGAACTGACCTTGGCCTGCAACAGACCACTTCTATGCCTGCCACCTGAACTTACCTAGTTGACCACATTTATGCCTGCTGCCTGCAGTGACCCATCTGCTAGTCTAACTTACAATGTTCCATCCAAAACACCAGTCCCAGTCATCCTCTTAAGACAGCTGCACTTCTGGAATCACAGGTACCGTTTTGTTTACCTTTTGTCAAGCTTCCTGTACTTCCAGGTCACTGAACATAGCATTGTGTATAATTCCTGGAGTTAGCCAAGTACCAGAAGGTCTGTTTGGCTTGGAGGAATGGGGTCATACCATTCCTCCAAAGTGCTCCATACCAAATACCATGGAGCACTTTGAAAGCTTCATGATGCTCTGTGGTATTTACACTCCTCTCTCTGTGGCTAGGCTGTGAAAAAGTCTCACATTTGTGGTGTCCCCATACTGGGAAGTTTCCCCGAAAATAAGACAGTGTCTTATTTTATTTTTTCAAGAGACGGGCGAGAGGGAGCTGCGGCCGGTCTTCACATGTGAAATTGAATTACATGTGCAGCTACCCCGAAGGTAAGATGTCTGTAATATAAGACCTACCGCGAACTAGGTCTTATTTTCGGGGTAGGTCTTACTTTCGGGGAAACACGGTAGTAGCAGAATATGCTTTGGGGTGTAATTCTGAGCATGCCTATACTGTGTATAAGAAATATCTTATTAACTTATAACTTTGTGTGCAAAAAAAAAATAAAAATCAATTTTCTTTTTCCAAAAACTTGTGGCAAAAAAATGAAATCTTCAAAAACACCCCCAATGCCACTTAATACCTTGGAGTGTCGGCTTTCCAAAATGGGGTAATTTTGTGGGCGGTTCCATTGTCCTGGCACTCCAGGGCCTCCAAAAATGTAACAGGTAGTCAGGGAATCAGATGATTAATTTATGCTCCTTGGAAGCCTCATGGTACTCCTCTGTGCGGCTAAGGTGTGAAAAAGTCTCACATGTATGTTATCCCCACACTCCGTAGGAGTAGCAGAATGTGTTTTTGGGGTATACATCCAAATATGCCTGTGTTATGTATAGGAAATAACCTACTAACTGTTGTGTAAAAATTAAAAAAAAACTATTTTTTGATAACGTGTGCCAAAAAAATGACATCTTTTAAAAACACCCCATGAATCTTAAACATCTTTGGGTGTTTGCTTTACAAAATGGGGTCATTTTGTGGGTGTTTCTACTGTACTGGTATTTTAGGGTCTCAAGAAATGTGATAGGCAGTCAGGGCACCAGGCTTGATACATTTCCAATTATAATGGTATATATAGCATTGTTCTGTAGACAGTATAACTAAGACATTCTAATTAAATTTACACTCATTTTGATTTTATTTACTAAAGAAAATGTAGCAGAACACATTTTGGCCTAAATGTATGAAGATTTGCAATGTTTCATTAACATAATTTAAGGCAAACAGGTTGTTTAAAATGTTTTTTTATATATAGATATAGATATATCTATAGATATCGATATATCTATAGATATATCTATATATATAATCCACCGATACTAGTATCGATATCGGTGCCGATTCCGAGTATTTGGGCAAGTACTCGTCCAAATGCTCCGATACCTAGCACGAGTGCTTCCGGTATCAGGAAGCCGGGCAGCACGTCATTACACGCAGCCCGGTTTCGCGATTGACCGGGAAGCTGGCCAATCAGGAAGCTGGCCTCATGAGGTAAGGTTACCTTACCTTAGTATGTGCAGCCTGTCATCCCCCGGGGCCTCTCCAGCGAGAATGCAGCCTTCGTCCGGTACCCAGCCGGAGCCGTCCAATCAGGAAGCCAGGCGCCGTCTAATGACGCGATGCCCTGCTTTCTGATTGGCCGGGAAGCTGGCCTCATGCTCCCTCGTCATCTCATGACCTCCCGGCCAATCAGAAAGCAGGGTGTCGTGTCATTACACGGCGCCCGGCTTCCTGATTGGCCGGCCAGACGACCCCGGGGGTAACAGACTGCACATACTAAAGGGAAGAGGGGACTTCCTTGTTAATCATTACACGCCTCCTGGCTTCCTGAATGGGACTTCAGTTACTCGGCAATTGGTATTGGCGAGTACCGAAAAAAATTATCGAACCAATTATCGTACCAAAAACATGAGTTGATTACCTGATAACTCTTGTTTCCAGGAATCTTCCAGGACAGCCAATGAGAGAAGGCTCCGCCTGCCTGCAACAGGAAACACATCAACCACATTAAATGACTCCTCCCATTCCAATTGAGTACCCTCTAGGACCATAGGCTACCAAATGCACCAAAGTATCCCCTCTGTCATCCAACCACGGATGTCCCCTGGATACCAACCAAGGGCGGGAATCTGCTGTCCTGGAAACAGAGCTTTCAGGTAATCAACACATGTTTTCCCCAGTCATCTTCCAGGACAGCCAATGAGAGGATCAGTGAGGACAAATCTTACCTCTTAGGGTGGGACCACAGCTTGCAGGACCTTGATGCCAAATGCCTGGTCTTGTTGAGT
The DNA here is from genome assembly GCF_000935625.1 of Nanorana parkeri. Taxonomy (NCBI): domain Eukaryota; kingdom Metazoa; phylum Chordata; class Amphibia; order Anura; family Dicroglossidae; genus Nanorana; species Nanorana parkeri. The sequence continues at coordinate 313,083 of NW_017307835.1, forward strand.
CATAAGGTCCAGCCTGTAGAGCCTGACAAATGTCTGGAAGCTGGAACACGTGGCTGCTCTGCAGATATGGTCTGGAGTAGCCCCTGCTCGCTCTGCCCATGAAGTAGCCCAAGCTCTGGTCGAGTGTGCTGTGAGTGGAACTGGTAACAGCAAGCCCTGTGCCTTGTAATTCTCAGTAATGGCCATCTTAATCCACCTAGCTATTGTGCTTTTAGTGGCCCTGTTCCCTCTAGTGGGACCCTTAAACACTACAAAGAAGCGGGTCGACGGTCGCCAAGGTTTTGTGACCCTAAGGTACTCCAGGACGCACCGCACTTATCCCAGAGAAGTACTCTGTTGTATCTATTTTTTTCACAAACAAGGAAGGCCTGGGTCAAGAAAGCAGTCGATTTCGATGGGGCAGAAATCACGATCCTCCCAGACCCATCGCGCCATACGCTGTATCTCAGCCGCTTACTTAGTCCACTGCTGGCAGGGATTTATTCGGCCAGCGCAACCTACAAATAGAGACATCCCCTTCCACCTTCAGGTTCAGACATGGTGCCTCCTACGCACTGATGACACCGGAGCAACTGTTCAGGTTTCTAGATGTCAAGCCAGCGGAGGTCCCAAATGGGCTGTCCCCAGCCACCGCCCTGCCTGGGAAGGGGGGGGTGCCCGCTCCCCACCCTCGGCGAGCCCAACGTCGAAGATGCCGCTTAGTGGCAAGACCGGCCCAGATTCCCAGACAGACGGCGCCCGAAGATAGAGGAATTGTAGTCTGGCCACAGATGCCTGTCCTATGGATCTACCCCCTCTCATTCCCCAGTCCCTGTCTAGATTGCTGCCACAACTGTGGAACACTTGAGTGGTCACTCGAGTGGTCACTCGAGTGGGACCCTGGCGTTTCCTCCTTGTGCTTCAGATTTATTCTTTGCCCCTCACCCATTGTCTCCCCAGATGATAGTCTCGCCTACTCCAAGTGTCTACACTGAGTCAGAACCGCCCTGAGGTCAGGATGAGGGGCTTACTCAGGTGGCATATGGTTGACATTTCTTGTTATGCGTTTTAAATCTGTCTCCTGAACAATGTTATTGATGCTGTTTAGACACAAATACCCCCTGCTCAGGGTGCCCTGGAGGCGTGCTGTGTTTCTCCTGAAAAAAAGCTCATCCTAGTATATTCAAGCATAGCACTTGGACTGGGTTAGCCGGCAGAGGTGAGGGGATGACTGGGGAGGACCCTGTTAGCGTCCCCCTGAGTTATTTTAATCTTAACCTATACACTCGCCTGGGCAGTAGGGGAGGTGGGGGCGTCTCAGGCAACAGGAGTGGGGGATATAGGGGTGATCCCGATGCTTTGAGGGACCTCAGTTACTATTTCAAGGGCAGAGTGCCCCCGGGAGGGGGGGCTCCAGGTTGGTGTGGAGGGTGGTGCCCGGAACCTGGCCTGTATTTTAAGAATCCCCTACAGCAGCAATGGTGTGTCCTCCCAAGTCGTTGGTTCATGATTCCATCGCCCCTTCACATCAGTAAGGTTTCCCGGTTCTGCATGAATTACCTTGTTGAATTGCACGTGTTCCGTTTGGTATTATCACAGTAGACTGGTCCAGCCAGACTTCTCTTTATGGTCAAACTGTCAAAGTGCCTTAAGGAGCTTCTCAGGTTGTTTACCGTACCCCCCATTGTATAGTTTGTGTTTTATCTGTGTCTTTGTTTGTATCTTCATCCTCTTCCCCAGATCCACTCTATTTACCTAGCCTCCTTTTTTCTCTGCTTCTCTCTCACCCTTTATCTCTTTTTTTGTCTTCCAGCTCCTACCAGCTTCCTTTCCGTCACTCCACCTGCTCCGGTCCACGTCCACTCTATAGTGCTTGACGAACATTAGAAAACTGGACCAGGTTGCAGCTCTGCAGATCTGATTTGGCATAGCCCCTGCTCTTTCCGCCCATGTGGCGGCCAAGGCCCTCGTGCCGTTATATACTTGGGTGGTTTTAGCCCCTGTAAAATCGTATGCTTTTCAGATGGCTAGTTTGAGCCATCTGCCTATGGAGCTTTTAGAAGCCCTCTTGGTCAGATATTCCAGCACACAACACCAAACATCAATGCCTTGTAGAGCAGCTTCTCTCTGGTTTGATGGATTACAGGAGGGGGGGAATTATCACACCCTGTGAAAAACCGAAACCACCTTAGGTAGAAAAGCTGGGTCTGGTTTAAAAATAATTTTGTACGGAAGAATCGTGTAGTAGGGATCTGAAATCGACAAAGCGTGCACTTCGCTGACTATCCTAGCCAAGACCATGGCTACTAGCAGTGCAGTTTTTAAGCGCCAGAACCTTTGAGGAACATGCCGCTATTAGTTCGAACTGGGGTTCTAGGACAGCGTGTCGGACCACTGAGAGATCCCATTTGGGAAAATAGGCTACCACTGGTGGCTTTACTCTGGCCACTGCTCTCAGAAAATTAGCGGTTCTTCTCGGCACGATCTTGTTTTTTGGATCAGAAATGTACCTCCCTACTTGTTTAGATACGAGACAGCCGTTATATTGTCCAACAAAATCTGCACATCACAGTGTGACGACATGGTGATGAGTTTACAAGTTAAATGTGTATTGGTGTTGGGTTATGTTTAAGTGTGTTATGCTGTGTGACCTGGTTAAGATAAGACTATCAGCACCCACCCTCGTTATCGCCCATTGTACTCTGAAGGAGCTCAGAACAATTACATTTTTGCCAGGCTCCGGCTACGGCAGTCTGGAGCTGGTTAGCAAGAGGAAACCCTGTGGTGTTGAAGAGACCGATTGCCTGGGGAAGGCAGGGTGGATGTGATGGGATGATAATCTGATCTCATCACTTGCTGTAGAAAGTTTGTGCAGTTGCTCAATAAATCAGTTTGTTTCACCCTACACTCAGTCCCGACTAGTGACTGGGGAAACTGGGAGCTAAAGGCCAGCAGGTTGCAATATCTCCAGAGCAGGGAAGAATACAGCGGCGGACATACTCATCCTGAGTACTGGGGTCCGTCACACACAGTTTTGGATGCAGGGAGCGAATCCCATTAAAGCACATTCTATGGCTTTCAGTTCACTCATGTTTGAGGACTTGCAACTTACATTTTGCTCCAAGAGCCCTGTATCAGGTGTTGTTGAAAGTGAGCACCCCAACCCCATGCACTTGCATCTGTTGTAATCTGCAGAGGTTCCGGTTGCTTCCAAAACCTCCTCCCTGCCAAGTGCTCTGGCTTTAGCCACCATTCCAGTGATAGAATCACAGCTCTTGGAAGCTCTACTATTTTGTCTAATGGATACCGTTGACCATCCCACTCTGCCAACAGAAAATTCTGATGGGGCCTGGTGTGTATTTGAGCCCAACTTACTGCCGGAATGGCTACAGTCATAAGCCCCAAGAGTCTCACGATGCATTTGAAAAATGCTTTCGTCATTGCACAGAGATTTCTTGTTTCTGCTATCTACCTGCCAATCTTTTCTTCCGGAAGGAAAACGCATGCTACCTCCATAGGCACCTGGGAGCCCGAAAACACCACCGTTTCAGATGGAATCATCTGAGATTGTTCTCCGTTTATGAGCCATCCCAGATTCCCTAGGTGAGCTATGGCCATAGCAAGATTTACCCTGGGGAGCTCCTGATCGTTGCAAAAATGTTGATCGTCCAAGGGATGACACCTATCCCTTTCAGCCTGAGAGGGACCATTGCTTCTGCTAGGACCTCTGTAAATATCCTTAGAGCAGAGGATAGGGTGAAAGCTAAAGCCTTGTACTGGAAGTGTAATGCTTCCCTGGGACCTTTGATTGAGAATCAATAATCAGTTTCTTCTGCCATAGGGATATGCATCCTGAAAGGTCCACCATGGCCAGAAACATGCATGGAAGCAACAACTCATTGTATAAGTCGATTCTATCTGGAATTTCTTGTAACAAACATTTTTTTATAGGTTTTAAATTTAGAATGACTGCATTTTCCCGACTGTTTCTTCCTTAGAAAACACATGAGTAGAAACAGTCCTTTTTTAGAACTGGAACAGAACAAATTACCCCGTGATCCAGTAGCTCTTGAACAGCCATTGTCATCTCTCGAGCCTTGTCCTGATCTCGAAAAAGATGAGTTAATAAAAAAAATCTTGAGGGAGGGACCTGCAGCAACTCTATCCTACACCACCTGATTAAAATTTAGAGCAAATTTGCTGTCTGTAATTTGAAGCCACTGTGGGAGGAATTCCCTCCACCATGGCTACCCTGTCACTGCATCTTGGAGGGCTGTGGAGGTGTAAAAAGAAAGCAGCTTCTCCCCTTCCTTTTTTATACTGCCAATTCTTGTTCCTGAATTGTATGTCCTTATGTGGCATCCCTCTTTTGCTCGGCTGATTTTGCTGGCCCCTAAAAAATAACCTAAGTTAAGTACCTGGTAACTGTTTCCAGGAATCGTCCACGGCAGAATCTGAGATGGGATACTCACACCTGAAACAGAAAACACATCATCCACAATTAGCATAAAAAGGGCGGTCCCACCTAACCACCTCAGTATTATCATAGAACCGAAGGGCAGAAAGGACCACCAGACAGTAACAATGAAATTCATGTTGAACCACATCACTTAAGCAGGGAGGGAATCTGTGCTGCCCTGGACGACTCCTGGACAAAGTTACCAGGTATCTAACTTAGGTTTTCCCCAGTCATCGTCCAGGGCAGCTTCTGAGAGGATAAAGTAGAAATTAGCATACTTTTTTGGGGGGGGGGGGGCCGGGCAAAGCACCTT
>NW_017307835.1:317941-324085 GCF_000935625.1 Nanorana parkeri
AGAAGTTAGAAATAACAATCCTTTTTGGGGGGGGGGGGGCTGGCAAAAGCACCTTACTCTACCAAGAGACTGATCACAACAGATTGAGGGTAACTCTGCTGTGCTACACCAAAGAGTGCAACTCAGCTCGGTGACTTCCTTACAGATTTTCTCTGGCGAAAACATAGCTCCTCTGCCCCAGATGAGTCCAAGGCCCTTATTGAAGCTGGTCATAAACACAGGAGATGACAGGGCGATGCACGTCCGCAGCCACCAAACAGTGTTAGTTTGTCAGCCTGTATCATGCACTGAAACAGGTCACAAATATTCTTGGATCTCCTCAAAGAATGACAGAAGTAGTACCGGAGAAACCTTCTACAGCCTTGTTAGATTTAGAAGCAAACTTATATCCGATGGAGGAAACAGGATAAAAAGAGAGGGACGCTAAATCTCTATTGATATACACGTCAAAAATATACCAAATGTGTGGCTGTACACACTCTGTCATCACCTGCCTAAGATGCAATGGATCATGGCCTCTCAGGGAGGAAAGCATACAGATATCTTTTCAAAAACTGAGCGCTTGATATTTCCTCCTGCCCGTGCACCTTCCCCCAACTTTACTCTTGAGATTGTTAACAACTATCCAACCATCCACTCATGCCAAGGTCCTAGGTGTCATCCTTGACTCAAACCTCACCTTTCTTTTCCACATCCACTCAACATCCAAATCCTGCAGCATTCACCTTCATAACATCTCCAAAATTCACCACTTCCTCACCAAAGAAACCGCAAAATTCCTCATCCACACGCTTGTGATATCTCGTCTTGACTATTGCAACTCCCTCCTCATTGGCCTTCCACTACACAGGCTATCCCCTTCGGTCTATCATGAATGCAGCTGCTAGACTCATTCACCTAACCAACAGTTCAGTGTCTGCAACCCTCCTCTGGCAATCCCTCCACTGGTTTCCACTCGCCCAAAGGATAAAATTCAAAATATTAACAATCACATACAAAGCCAGCCACAAATCTGCCCCGGCTATATCTCAAACCTTGTCTCAAAGTATCACCCTAACCGTCAGATCATCCCAAGACCTCCGGCTTTCCAGCTCACTTGTCAACTCCTACCATACTCACCTCCAGGACTTATGTAGAGTTCCTCCCATCCTCTGGAACTATTTACCGCAACCCGTCTCCCACCTTGACTGCATTTAGGCGATCTCTCTTCAGGGAAGCCTATCCCACCTCCAACGAACCGCTCATGTTCTCAAACAATAATCCCCAAAGCTACCTCCTCATGTATCACTTCCCCCTCCCTTTTAGACTGTAAGCCCTCAAGGGAAGGGCCCTCCTTACCATCTTGTCTTGAATTGTATTGTGATCGTAATGTCTTCCTTACATTATAAAGCGCTGCGCAACTGTTGGCGCTATATAAATCCAGTATAATAATAATAACTAATAAAGATATACCTATTAGGGCTGGTAATGATTAAAATTTTTAAAAATGATTAAAAAAGTGTCATTTCAAAGCCATTGAATTTAATTTTTAGAGACTCTAATGACTGGCTTTATTCTGACTCCGATTGTTGTGATAGCGATTTATCCCTCTATGCCTGGCCTGTATAAGCAGATTCAATCACGGAGGACATTCATTGTCAGATAGCTGAACTCACCAATACCGTGTTCGTCCACAAAGATTGCTTTATTATGTACGTTAGACAACAGGATACAACAGATGGATGGTTTTCAGTATTATGCGGTCAAAAGATGATGCCTTTCCTAGGGTACTATGCAGAGTACACGTGTCCTGATTACATGTGGCTGTTAGCTGTGGCCACGACACAGGAAATACTGACCAACAAGAAGGGTGGGGCTTACAGAGGAAATGTCAGCACATGAGGAAACGAATACAGAAAAACAGGTGCAATATCACAAAAGGCCACTAGATGGCAGCATGTGAACTAGACATATAAAACGTCCATAGAAAATGGTATAGGGAAAACAATCTATATAAAACTTCTATCTAAATAAACTTCTATGCCCCATTGGGGCGGCACAGGCTTGGTACCAATGGATTGGCGCAAAGCCAATGTGGTGCCTCTATTTAAAAGGGATCAAAGTCTTTAGCAAGTAATTGCAGACCTTTAAGTTTAACTTCTATAGTTGGGAAGATACTTGAAAGTTTGATCAAGGATCACATGCAACTGTTTTTGCTTGAAAATTATATAAGCGATAGTCAGCACGGATTCACAAAAGACAGAAGTTGTCAAACAAACGTACTTTCGTTTTATGAGGAAGTGAGTGACAAATTGGACAGAGGAATGCCTGTGGATATAGTATACTTAGACTTTGCAAAAGCCTTTGACAGTTCCCCACATGCGGCTAATGTATAAGTTAAGGTCAGTAGGTATAGAGTATTCAATCTGTAATTGGGTAGAAAACTGGCTTAAAGACCTATTCAGAGAGTGGTGATCAATGATTCGTACTCTGAATGGTCTGAGGTGGTTAGTGGTGTTCCCCAAGGTTCAGTGTTGGGTCCCTTACTGTTTAACCTATTTATAAATTACATATAATTGGGGATTAAAAGTACTATTTCTGTGTTTGCAGATGACACCAAGTTATGTCGTGGAATACAGTCCCTACAGGATGTCTCCAACTAACAAGTAGATCTGAATGCACTGTGTGACTGGGCATCTATTTGGCAAATGAGGTTTAACTCTTTCCCTGCCAAGCCCTCGGGAACATTTTTCAATTCAGCTGGCCAGGCAATTTTTCCCATTGATTTGATTTTCAACTGCTGCGTTGCTAGTGTTTCCCTCTGTGCAGCACAAAAACACACGAGTGAGCGTGTGATCACTCCAGTGTTTGTAAATAGTTCACTATCTCCTGGTTACCTAGTAACCAGGGGACGCTGGACTGTCATTACACACTGAGAACCCGGCGGTGCTGCCATATCAAGGCAGCTCCGCTGGGTTCTCAGTGTGTAATGGCAGTTCAGCATCTCCTGGTTACCTAGTGACCAGGGGACACTTAACTGTCATGAGAGCTTGTCGGAGCTGGCTTTGATATCACCGCTGGCTCCAACAAGCTCTCATTGTAATGAAAGCTGGTCCCAGCCAATATAAAACAGTTGGGCGGAGCTGTCACTGCTAGCCCCGCCCAATCATTTTCTCCTTTTTCTATTCTGCTCGGTACCACAGGGGTACAGAGCAGAATAGCAGAGCCGAATGCCCTTATGAGGATAGGCCGAACAGCAGCGAGAAGCCTGCCGGAGGTTCGGCTAAGCCGATCCAGATGTTAGATTAGCTGAGTCAAACTCCTTCTGCACTTAGGGACGGCCAAACATGCTGAGCATGTTCGGTCGACCCAAACCCAGCCGCAGCAAGCCGATGTACAGCTGATTTCAGTTGGTGTTTGGCTGAAATCAGCTGTACAAGCCTGAAGTGAATAGCCGAACAGCGTTCGGCTCACTTCGTGTCGGTTATTCACATGGCTGCCTTCAGCAGCTTTGTGAATAACCCCCTATGTGTCCCCAGTTATTTACAAACACTGGAGTGATCACTCGTGTGTTTGTGCTGCACAGAGGAATGGTAAATATCACTGATATTTATCAATCCTCCGTACGGCCACGCACAGAACCGCTGTCATCCTGAAACTGACAGGATGGCAGCGGCTCCATTCTCCTCACTGCTCAGCCATCCTGAAACTTGTGGCATATCCCCTCCAGGCGACGCTTGCCCCTCCACCCACCACTGGAGATTTTTTTTATCTCCGCTGCCACAGCCTCCACAAGCAGGGGACAGCAGCGGGGATCCATGGAGTCACAGATGCCTGCCTTGAGCAGCTCGAGGCAGGGATGAGAGGCTCCAGATGCCGGCAATTTTTCCCAATTGATTTGATTTTCAACTGCTGCGTTACTAGCGTTTGTAAAAGACCCCCCAAACCATATATTTTCTGAAAGCGCAGGCCCGTTAGAATAAAATGATGGTGCTACTAAATTTGTTGGCCCTGCGATAATTGGGCAAATGTTTCTCAAATATTAAACCGATAATACACAAATTATTAAAGCCCTAAAACCAGTACCAGTACACACAAAAAAAAAAAAAAAATTCTAACTAAATCTAAAAGATAAAACAGTTGATTTAATCAAATATTTTCAAATTTGAAATTGCACCTTTTTGCGAAAAAGTAAAAAAATGAAGGTACGCAAAACTGTAAATAAGCGACTTACGTTAAAAATTGTTTTTAAGCAGTGTTGGTATTGTGATAAAATGATACAGGCATATATTTAATTACACCACAAGGTATAACAACGCATGGCAATGCGTCACAAAGCTGGGGACATAGTACTGTGTCCCCCCAGCTATTTACAAACACCGGAGCGATCAGACGATCACTCCGGTGTTTGCTCTGCACAGAGGGATCGTTAAATATCAATTATATTTAACGATCCCCCGCTCGGCCACGCTACAGAGTTTCTAAAGCAAGCAAAATACTTTTCTATTAAGAGGGGTATAGACGCCAGAGATGGACATAATCCTGCCCCTGTACAAAGCATTAGTAAGACCTCATCTGGAATATGCAGCTCAGTTTTGGGCACCAGTTCACAAAAAGGATGTTGTGGAAGTGCAGCGCAGGGTGACCAAACTCATAAGAGGCATAGAGGAGCCCAGCTATGAGGAAAGATTAGCTGAACTGAATTTGTTCTCTCTGGAGAAGAGGCGATTAAGGGGGGGCATGATCACCATGTATAAATACATAAATTGTCCATATAGTGAGCTTGGTGCCAAATTATTCACTTTAAGGTCACTGCAAAGGACAAGGGGGCACTCTTTGCGTATGGAGGAAAATAGGTTTAACCTTTGCATACGGAAAGGATTCTTCACAGTTAGAGCTGTGAAAATGTGGAATAGACTCCCCCAGGAGCTAATTCTAGCTGGCTTGGTTGATTGTTTAAAAAAAAAAAAAAAATCTGGATTTATTCTTAAATGCACAGAATATTACTGGATATTACTGGATATTGAGTTCTTATAGGTATATTAGGCATCAGAGATTGTTGATCCAGGGAATATCCGATTGTCTTAAGGGATCAGGAAGGAATTTTCTTCCCCTGTTGGGAGAAATTTGAACCTTGCTTTATAGGGTTTTTTTGCCTTCCTCTGGATCAACATTGGGCAATTGTGGGCATAGTGTTCCGTTTAGGCTTTTCTTTTTTTTCTTCGTATCTCTAATAGGTTGAACTCTATGGACTTGTGTCTTCTTTCAACCTAACTATGCAATGTCCTCCCAGATAGGCAAATTCTTCTGTGTGAAATCGAATAGAATGAAAAAACATGAAGTCAACCACCTGAAGCCATGCTTGGGGTGGATACAAGACACAGCTAGTGGATACAAGACACAGCTAGTGATATTTATGGAATAGCCTGCAAAAAAAGCTATGCCCCATTGAAGGCCCCTAACAGAACATATGCTATAAACAGCCCAACACATGTTTAAACTGCATGCGTCCGGTAAAAGGATGCACTAACAAAGTCCTGTCCAGTGGAACCCCCATATGATGAGCTTAAGCCAACCAGGTTTACATAGTAGGTGCCCACATACAAAAATATGCTCCCATCTGCATTAAGGACTTACGCACACATGCATCTACATGCATATGCGTCCAGACACATCCAATATTCTGCCATCAACTGAGTCGCATGCACTTACAGATGTTGTGTTGACATGTGATTACATGTGTCTGGAGCAAACAAAAGTCATCAAAACCTGGATGCAACTAACCTGCCTGTTTCACAACCACATGTGTAGACAAATTCATAGTAAGTCTTAGTTGTACGTATACATATACACACTTTTTTTTACGGCATGTAATTGGCTTTATCCACCTTAACTTCTGCAGAGGTACCACACACTTCTGCTATATGAAAGATGATAGGCAAGGATTTCTGGCATGGCAGTAAACATTAGTTGTCTGCCCCCAGGAGAGACAACCCAGCATTTTTGCTCTTTCACCGTATGCTGCACACACATACACACAAAAAATAAACGTACACTCGATAGCGCAGTGCAACTGGCCGGAACACTGAAGCTTATCTGGGGTTATAGCCCCCCCCTGTAGTCAGAAGGGTTGTTCCCCTGAGGAGCAGACCCACCCAGGTGAGA
>NW_017307835.1:324360-349648 GCF_000935625.1 Nanorana parkeri
CCGAAGGGTTGTTCCCCTGGGGTGCAGACCCACCCAGGTGAGATTGAAACCTATTGTGAACCTCACCTGAGCAGTCTAAGGAGCTATAGAAGAGTCCCTAAATCTTTCTGTAAAGGCAGCACCAGCTCCCCCCCCAACTGTTTGTGATTAGTCTTCTTATTCTGGTGGGATAAAGTTATAGCATATCCACTTATGTTTCATCAGCATATGCCAAATACCTGGAGCCTTTTCAAGTTTTAACCCTAAGGGAAAAAATGAGGCTCCAGAGATCAGGAAAACCAAACTACCGTGTTGCCCCGAAAATAAGACACTGTCGTATATATTTTTTGGCTCAAAAAAACGCACTAGGTCTTATTTTCAGGGTAGGTCTTATTTTTTATGTACAACAATCCACACTTATTACCGGTAGAAGACTTACAACACAGGAGTGAGTGACAAAGTTAAGAATATGGTGATCATGGCAGTCAGGGGTGTCGTACCTTTCCAAGAGCAATTTGGTATCCAATCGCTGGCCAGAATGAGCGAAGTGCGCTTTTACTATCAATTCCTATACAGGCGGAGTGCATTTGGTATCACTCCACCTGCGATAGGAGCTGGTGCTATAGAGGAAGCATTGGCTTATGCGGCTCTGCTCCCTCCGCTGCCGCCTCACTTCCTCTAGCGCTGGCTTCGTGGGCCCTGCTGATTCTCTCCCGCGGCTCTTCAAGTTTCCACTTATGCCACCACCGGCCCTGGGAATGGTCACAACTAGGTCTTATTTTCGGGGTAGGTCTTATATTTTAGCAATTCCCAAAAATAGCACTAGGTCTTATTTTCGGGGAAACAGGGTAAATATAACAGTGCTGCCCAAGAGGTAGGAACCCCAAGTTTGTCTGGAGGTGTCCACCAGTCCTGTTCGAATGGTCAACCACCTGTGTAGTAGATCCACCCAGATGAATTGAAATGCACTGGACAAAACTCACCCGAGTAGTGAGATAAAATTTAGTGAAGCCAGGGAACTGAAGAAACAATTGCCTATTACTTCTGCAAAGGTAGCACAGGTTACAGCTATAGTATAGATTCTGTGCAAGGATCTCTATGCGTTTGTTCTCATGACAGCAACAGAGGCTATGGTATATCCAATTATTTGACTATTCGGTGTATGCCAAATTCATAGAGCCTTATCTGGTTTAACCCTAGAGGGAAATCAATGCTTTCGTTATACACGGGCAAAATATAACAGTGCAACCCAAATGTCAGAAATCGCCCCAGCTTGTCTGGAGATTGAGCTTGCTGGTAATCACCTGTGGGGCAGCCCCACCCAGGTGAAAACAAGAAAATATGAGAAAATCTAATCCTATACCGATTACATAGAACCTTATGCAGATAAACCCTGATGGGAAAAAAATATAACCATCCAGCCTAATATGGCAGTAATTGCTCCAGATTGACTGGAGTTTTCCACCTGTGCAGACAGCAAGGTCATTCACCTGTGCAGCACTTGCCTTCAGGTAAAATGGCCTATCTGCAAAGCTTGTAAATTGCACGTCTGCCTCTTCAGGTAAAACAGGGTGATTCAGTCACCACCCCAATACCTCAAAATATTTAAGTGCAAAAAGGCAAATAGGAATACATAAACCATTCCGTGTCTTAGCCCCGCAGAAAACATGCCTTAGGGTACCATATACATGATGTCTGTCACCAGTACGTTGTATGCAGGCACAAGAAAATGGCTGAGCCCAACAGTATCAGGCTGCACCAACTGCAGTATCAGGATTTCTGACACTGACGCTGCAAGGAATACTTTCCAGTACAAGGTGTACATGAGGGGAGAGTGCAGCCAAAAATCCGAAAGAAAAACGTGGGAACAGCCAGGCTAAATAAGATACTGCCAGGATCCATCCCCAGCCCCTAGGGAGCCAGATATGACCATGGACTCTCTCTCATACATGCCCCTCCTTGGAGACGCACTGATCTGGCAGAAAAGCTTGGCCCGGAAATAAAAACAACTTGTGAATGCAGGGACTTATCCTCTGAGGCCTATACTTAAGCCAAAAAAATAAAGGGCTCCGAGCCTGCCACCCGAGACCAAGCTGCCCCCCTAGGGAGAGACCAATTGAGAGGTGCATAAATTAAGCCAAGTACCCTTTGCCCCACCGAAGCAGGACCCCAGAGCAAGAAGGGTACAGGTAGGTGGCACTTGTCAACTGTAGACCCGCCTACCTTGGAGCTGGCGCCTTGAACCCCCAGAATGGGAGAAGCAGCCTGTGATAGAGTCCGACGGTGTGCACACCGTTGCGTTTGGACTCACGCTCCTGCCCCACTCCTGGCGCCCCTGCTTGCCGGTGTGGATTGCCGACAAGTAACAGTATTTGTGTCCTGCTGGGACCCAGCTCTGCTGCCGCCAGAAAGCCCAATGGGTCATCCTTCAATTACTCTAGCAAGACACTCTGGGGGACTCCATCTGGAGCCACTACGCCAGCAAGGATAGTTGCCATCCCCTTCAATTATGAAGGGAAACCTCTGGGCAAACGATTTTTGTAAGGACTCTGAGGGAACCAGTCCTGAGTAAATGTCCTGTGCATGAGGCCCTCCAGGTCCACTGTCCTGCGAGTGAGAGCCAGAACAGGAGCATCAGGAGCTCCTGAGGAGGCCCCTGCTATCTAGCACGATAGGCCTGGAGTAAAATAACAAACGTTACGATGCTCCTGTTCGGCTAGGGGAAACACAAAATACTGGAGGTGGTTAGGTGGGACCGCACTTTATCTAATTGTGGATGATGTGTTTCCTGTTTCAGGTGGGAGGATCCCATCTCTCAGATTCTGCCCTGGATGAAGACAGTGGGAAAAAATTACTTTACCCACTTTTTTAAATAATTGTATGCACATTAGACATTTAAATTAGTTTCATGGATTTAAAATTTGAATTGTAAAACTCCAATAAAACCACCAAACGTTTAAAATAAATGAAAGCCAAGTCATCAGTTTAGAGTTAAACATGAATATTGTCCGCAAAATTATTGCTTACTCCGGCGCATGAGGCGATACCCAACATGTGGAGTACAATCCTCGTTTTCGTAAGTAGTTGCACCAGACTTGCAGACTTTAAACATTTTTGGGGGTATTTTTAATGATGTACCTTTTATTTTTTTCTCCAACTTCATGATCACATGGGGGGCTCGTAAGTCCCCCTAATAGATTGTGTTATTGGGCACTAAAATTAAAGTGCATTTTTTTGGGGCTGTTAAGTAATTTGCAGGGCTTAAATGTGGATTATAACAAACTTCAAGGCCTTGGCAGCAAGGGTTAAAGTCTAGAGAATCGGGTATGTGGGAGAATTATACAAACAGGTCCCTTGAACCAAGAGGTGTTCCCCGGACTCTGTCCCAGCCTAAAAGTCAAGCATCCATCCTGTGCAGCTTCCAGACCATCAGGTGGAAGGATTTCCCTGCTTCCAGCACCAGGATGGGGACACACCTCGCCAAGGCATGCCTGGCTATGCTGAATGAGCAAATTAGAAAGTCCAGTTACGGAACACATTAGCAGCTCAGCATTTTGGCTGCGGGGGACAAATGGCATGAGAGCATAAGGCAATGCCTAGGTGCCAGTTGCCCAGGATTCCCGCACACTCCAGGTTCTCGCCTGGGGTGCTCCGTGCGGGTGTCTCCCTTCTCCACTTCACAGTAGGTTTTTTAAAAGATAGCTGCCGCAAGTAGCGACAACCATCTTTAAACCTGGCAGGTGCCTGGATCCCATTTAATAGATTGCCGAACCGGAAATCTATTAAATGAAAATCATGCCGTGGTGGTCCAGTGGAGAATCAATATGATCTGCACCTCTTACTGATGCAGACCATACTGATCGCTTCCTCATGGTGCCACCGCTGACAGGCAAGAGCAATTAGTAGTGTCTGAATCAGCCAGAGATGCAGATCACACTAATCCTCCACTGGACCACCAAGGATAAGCCCCAAGTGCCCCACTGGACCCCCATGGATGCCACCCTGGCCATGCAAAAAGAGGTAGGCAGGAAAGGGGGCAATTATTTGTGTTTATTAATAGTAGGGCTGCGGAAATTAACGATTAATCCTTCGATTAATCGTTAATTATTTTGATCGATCAAAGTTCTTTTGATCCATACTCACCTCTCCGCCGGCTTCCGTCGATGTCCGCAACGTCACCGGACTCCTCCCCCCCTTCCACAAGTGGCTGTCGGCTAACGAAGGGAAGGGGGTGGAGTCCGGTGACGTCGATGTCCGTGATGTCACTGGACTCCTCCCCCTTTCCTTCGTTACCCGATGGAGTAAACAGTGAGTACACAGCCTAACTCTCACGGCCGCCCGGGAGAGTTGTTTAATCTGCTCTCTTTTTACCGAAAAGGTTTAATCTGCTCAAATACGGCGTACACATAGCACAGCCGGCCCACCCCAGGAGCTGGTCACATGACTGACACATCACAAGGTCCTCCAGCATAGTAAGAGTGTGGAGGGAGGCGTACAGACTGGTGAAGGGGAAGTATATCTTATCAGGGATAACTCTCACCGTTTACACTGAACTCTATGGGCTGCTATGTCAGTGACAGTACTGCGGAGTATTTACCTCATAAGTTATATAACCACACACTTTAAATCCAAATCCTCTAGTTCCAGCTGCAGAGACCAGTCCTGTCTTTGCCTATAGCAGTGGTTCTCAACCTGGGTCGCTGTGTGATTTCTGCTGTGCTAGGTGCGAGTCCTCCTCAGCCCTATTCTAGCGCAGCAGTGTCAGTTCTCACACCGCCAGATGTCGCTGCAGCAGCCGCGTCATCCCTAAATTTTACAGTTGGGGGGTCACCACAACTTGGCAAATGTTACCAAGGGGTCCCGGCCCTAGAAAGGTTGAGAACCACTGTGTTATAGGGACATACAGTCCTGGCCAAAAATATCAGCAGAGGGGGGACCTGATATTTGCAGATAGCAAAGAAGCTATTGCTTCCTGTGCGATCTGCCATCATTTCAGGGGGGTGCTCTCTCCCAGCCCCCCCTAATCCACCCTCCGCGGATGGGGGGGGGCACCTCCCTGAAACAGAGGGACACCTCTCTGAAATTGCTTATTTCAGGTTGGGGTCCCTGGCATTGACCTATACACATACAGCACAGCAATTAATGAAGTAATAAAATTAACTAGGATCACACTAATCCAGCACATTATTATTCTGAGTTGCCCCACTAAAGCGGCGGCCATATTGAGTGGGGCACGTGAGATTAATAACGTGCTGGATTAGTGTGATACTAGTTCATTTTATTACTTAATTGCTGTGCTGTATGTGTATAGGCCAATGTAGTTGGATCTGTATGTGCGTTATAATTAATCGAAATTAATCGATTAAAAAAAATTTCGATCGAACAGGAACATTTTAATCATTACCAGCCCAAATTAATAGTTGTGATTTTTCTGTCTTTTTTTTTAGAGCGTTTTATTGAGTGTATAAATATTTGAATATGCGCTACCCTATTGTGCCTAAGGCAGTGATGCTGAGCATTTTTTTTAAACCTCAGCACCCAACCTGCAACAGAACACCAAACTTATTTTCAGTGTTGGCACTGGAGATACATTTTTCTTGCGTTGCAGTTTGGGCACTCTGGTTCAAAAACAACCACCATCACTGTCTTAAAAGGGACATTAAACCCTCAGATTTTTTTAACATAAATCAATACTGTAATGTGTGCCTTACTGTAATCCATGGTAGTTTCCCTTCTTTGCTGCTCTTCCTTTTAAATCCTCATGTCTTCTCATGCTTGAGGAGAACTTCCCTTTGCAGCTCAGGGCCTCTTCCTGTAGTGCTGGCTCAGGTTACAAACCTATACACAGACACCGTGTATCCATTCCAGAGACAAGGCAGTCTACTGCAAAACAGAAGTTCTGCCCAGCATGAGAACAGATACAGATTTAAAAGGAAGAGCAGCAAAGAGAAGGGAAACAACCATGGATTACAGTAAGGCACACATTACAGTATTATTTTATGTTAAAAAATCTGAGGGTTTAATGTGACTTTAACCACTTGCCGTCCGCCCGTAGTAAAAAACGGACGGACGGCACTGCAGCATTGGCGGGTTGCCGTCTCCAGACGGCAATTTTTTTTCTGCTCGCGGGCACGCACGGGTAGATAAGACCCGACCATTGCACACACCCATTACCGTGTGTTCTACATATAGGCGATTAGCGGCTCCATAGCCTGCCGATCGTCTATATGTGCTCGTTCGCTTCATCATCTTCTTTTGGGGTCCACAGGTGACATTAGGGGTCCTAGAGACCCCTAATGTCTCCATAAAGAGGACCTGTCAGTGTGCCTTTGCTATTATATAGGGGGATTGTTATCCCCCTATATAATAGCAATAACAATAAGTGCAAAAAAATAAATATAAATTAAAAAAAAATATAACATATAAATAAAATAAAAGTCACATATAAAAAAAAGGGGACAAAAAACCCCCAAAATGTTTAACTCCCCCACGCGCCTATAAACGTAAAAACGCGTCCGGTGCCCCAGCGCGCAAAAATTACAATTGCGCTACACGTTACATATCGCCGCGAACGTCGCAGTGAGAGCAATCATTTTAGGGCCATCAATCACTGATAACACTAAACTGATGAGCGGTAACAGCTTTTAAAGCGTTGCCTATGGCCAATTTTGGGTATTATCGTTTAAGGTTTCGCGCGCGCACGCAATTTTAGTGTTGAATCAGTTTTTATTAGCATTTTCTTAAACAAGTTTCATAACATTCAGTAGCAAAATTCAAGAAGGACCAAAAAAAAAAAAAAACATCCTGACATCAGGAGGCATGATAAAGCCAAGGCAGTTCTTGGTTACTCAATGTAGAAAGGGTCCTAATCACTATGGACATATTCACAAAATGTATGGTGGGACTCTAGCTGGCATAGTCAGGTGTTGTAGCTCGTGTCTACACCGCTCAATACCTTCTCCTAACTAAAATTTCAATCATCCTGACGCGCACGCAATTTTAAGGCTTGACATGTTTGGTGTCTTTTAAACGCGAAGTGACCCCGTCTTTTATATTTTACCAAAAAATTGGGTAATAATAAAATGTTTTCTCATTTAATATAGGGGAACCTTTTTTTTTTTTACATTTCGGTAATTTTTCCTTAATATAGTAAAAAAATAAAAACCCCAGTGGTGAATAAATACCACCAAAAGAAAGCTCTATCTGTCCCCAAAAAAGGGTATAAAATTAATTTCAGTACTGAAAAATGGCCTGGATGGGAAGGGGGTTTAACACCGCGGATGTCAACTGGTTAAGAGCACCAGAGGGATCTCTAGTTTGAAGCCTTTGGTTACAACACTAAACCCAAGTGTCAGAGATATCCCTTAAACAGAGAACCAAGGAGGCTGACAAATGACCCTCACTAATTAAAAGGGGAACCACTTCATACTGAAAAACCCCGAAACTAGGAAGGGACCTGGTCTTTTACCTGGTAAAAGACCACGTGCGATGACAGTCCGCGAGGTTGACTTTCAAAGAGGCCCCAAAACTCGCCTTTTGCATCACCAGGACAGATTTTTTTTTTTTTTTTTTAGGAACAAATGTTCACAAAAGATCCTAAGTGTCCCCCACGTCTTTCAAGTGGGAGCTTTGTCCCAGTCTGGGTGGTTTTTGTGGACCAAGCTGTGACGGAACTAGGGCTGCAGAGATTCATTGCCCCGGAGAACTTGTGTGCTGTGTGTGTTTTACAGTTTAATATTTTTATCTGGGGAGAGCTGGTCACTATTTGCCTTGATGTGAACTATTCTTCTAAAGGTAGCAGGCTGTCTGGAGTGACGATTGTTAGAGTGATGGGACTAAGCTCTTCTCTAATTAAGACAATCTAATGCGGCACCTAGCTGTCTTGGGGAGGGGACTGTTCCATGTAACAATGAATGCTTATCTGATGGTATGAGGGATAAACTGTGTGCTCTTCCTCAATAAAGGAGTTCTTGTTTTACTCCAAAGTCAGTATTGTCTGATTCTTGGAGTAAGCTCCATGCCATAGTCATCGCTTCTGGTTCCAGCACCCAGGGAAGACGCTTAGGACGGAGACATACAGTCGGGGTATCAGGGAGTCCGTCACACAAGCCTTCCAGCAGAATGGAGTGTCCAGTTTGGACTTGGAGATGGAGGTCTGAAAGGGACAAAAAGGAACTTTTCTTCGCTTTCAAACTTAGTTTTCATGCAGATGCCCTTTCCTTGGATACTTTAACCCCTCCGTCATTTCTACGATGTACTTAACCAAGGAAATGCAAAACCTGTGGTCCCTTTTGTCAAGACACTTCCTGCGTGTATAGCTGCAACAACTATTCGATTAAATCAAATTGTTAAGAATAGTTGGTAACAATTCTCATCGAATAGTTGGCGCTGTTCTCCTCCCCACTGGTGCTGGCTGCAGCCGTCTGTGCCCCTTCAAATCCCCGCTGCTCTCCCCACCTGTGTGAGCAGAGGCAGCGAGGACACAGACTGCACCAGCGGTGAGGAGGAGTCGCTGAGAATAAATTCCCCCGCTGCAGCTCCTCCGATACCCAACACCCCCCCTCCCAGATCCGGCCGTTGCTCTTCTGCCCCACCTCCCTGCCACCTACATCTGCAGGCTGGGAGCCATACCCAGCCTGCTATTGGATATTTTAAAATGCAATAGCAGGCTGGCTATAAAACCCGCCCACTGCCAATCAACATGGGAGGACCTCATGGAAAACTTCTTTCACGCCCCTCCTTTGCTGATTGACAGCGGGCAGATGCAACAGCCAGCCTGCTATTGGCTATTGCACTTTGAAATAACCAATAGCAGGCTGGCTATTACTCACAGCAATAAAGTGGGGTGAAAAATAAAGTTTAAAAAAATAAAATTAAAACTAAAATAAAAAATAGAAAAACATTTTGGTGTGTCACTGTAACCACTTGCTCTCCGCAGTATTTTCTTACCATTTGCGCACACATGATAAAATATAAATTTTTGCACAAGTGTTTATCAAACCCGTATTTTTAGGAAAAAAAATAATTTTAATTTAGTACACAAACATAATATAATACCCAATTTGTTGGTAAAATATGAAAAGACAGGGTCACGCCGGGTAAATAGATACCAAACATGTTAAGCCTTAAAATTGCATTCACCCGTGAAGCCGCAAAAAAGTCAATACCCAAAATGTCACATAAGGAACATTTTAAAAGCTTTTACCGCTCATCAGTTTACTGCTAACAGTGATTGACAGTGCTAGAATTATTGCTCTCACGCCGACATCTAACATGTGTAGCGCAATTTGTCCGTTTCGAACATAGGTGCACCGACGCATGTTTGTGTACATGTGTGTACATGTGTGTGGAGGGGCGGGGGACTTTTTTTTTTACACTAACCCTATTGCTATTACATAGGTGGCTAACAAACACCCTATGTTACATAGTTACATAGTATTTGGGGTTGAATAAAGACATATGTTCATCAAGTCCAACCCATATAGGTCCACGCATCATCTCATTCTTAGGGATACTGGTATCCCTGGATATTACGTTCCCTCAAGAAATTGTCCAAACGTTTCTTGAACAAATCTACACTCTTGGCTGAAATCACTGCCGATGGCAATGAGTTCCAGACCTTAACCGCTCTTACTGTAAAGAACCCTCTTCGCCCATTGTGCTGGAATTTTTTCTCCACCAACTTTAGGTGGTGGCCTCTAGTCTTTGTAATGGAGTTAATCTCAAACAGTTTGTTGTCAATGTTGCTGTCACCATTGAACATCTTGTACATGAAAATCATATCCCCCCTTAATTTCAGCGTAAACATGTTTAAGGTCAGAAGCCTTGTCTCATAGCTCTGGTCCTCCATTCCCCTAATTAGTTTTGTTGCCCTCCGCTGGACTCTCTCCAGTTCAAGGACATCCCTTCTCAGTACCGGCGACCAAAACTGGACCGCGTACTCCAGATGTGGCCGAACCAACGATCTATATAGAGGCACAATTATAGACTTGTCCCTGCAATACATCCCCTTCTTAATACAGGACAAGACCCTGCTAGTTTTGTTTACCGCAGCTTGGCACTGCAAGCTACCATTCAGTTTGTGGTCTACAATGACCCCCAAATCTTTTTCTATTTCTGACTTCCCTAGCGGCATACCCATGATTGTATAGCCTATTTGTTTATTTTTATGTCCAAAGTACATTACTTTGCATTTATCGACATTAAACCTCATCTGCCATAGTATTGCCCACTCCCCTATTTTATCCAGGTCCTCCTGCAGATATGGTGTGACAGGTCCTCTTTATGAAAAAAGAAAAAGAAAACCGCGCATAGGCGGCGATTAAAACGCTTTTGCTGCTCATCACTTTAGTATTATCAGTAATTAATGGCTCTAAAATGATTGCTCTCACTTGACGTTTGCGGCGATATTTAACATGTGCGGCACAATAAACACAATCATCGTTTTCGCACGTAGGCACACCCGACTCATATCTGCGTGTGTATGCGGGGGGCGGGGACTTAAAAAAATTCTAATTTTTTTTATGATTCTTTCATTTTAGTATTACTTTTTTTTTTAACCACAGCTTTATTGCTATTACATGGGGGGCTAAGAAGCCCCCTATGTAATAGCCAATTTGCATGACAGGTCCTCTTTATGGAGACATCAGGGGTCTCCAAGAGTGGCAGTGAATGCAGGAAGTGATGTAATCTACATCACTTCCTGCATTCGGGGACTGAGAGGAGATCAAAGGGAGTTCGTATACTGAACTCCCTTTGATCTCCTGTCACAGAGCCGTGCCGGTCCCAGCCGCATCGGGCACAGCGGATCTCGGGACTGGCAACGGCAGTGACAACTGCTAATACAAGCGATCGAGTGTCTCTAGAGACGCCCGATCCCTTGAATGTAAAGCTCCTGGCCGGCCGTGTAATTACAACGGCCGGCAAGCTGCTCATCGGGCTCCACCGTCCACCGGATTTTTCAAGCCCCAAGTATAATGTACTATTGCTGCATTCCTCTATAGCCGCTGTATAATGTACTATAATTGCACACCACACTTTCTTTTTTACTTCCACCGCGCCAAGCTTGCTCCCGTGATGGACTACAATCTCAATAGAAACTAGTAGTCAATCACTGGAGCCTTTTTTTTTTTATCAGATTAATTGAACTTGATAATCGGCTAACTAATCGATTATGAAAATAGTTAGCTGCAGCCCTAGTACCAAGAACATGGCTGCTGCAGCATCCGTGTACTTGTTTTAACCACTACTATAGACGTTTTGCAGCCCGGAAGTGGTTAAATAAAAGTTTTTTTTTATTATTATATTGGCTTAGTTTTACAATTCACATTTAAAATCCACGAACCCAATCAAAATGTCTATTATAATACACACAATTAAAAGGATATATAGGCATCTTTTTAATAATTGTATGTATATAAATACAAAAGGTGGAAAAAGTAATTGTCAGTTTCAGCCTGACAAATTTTGCTGCAGGAGGTGCCATTCATTTTAATGGAACCCAAATGCACGTCCGTCCGCAGTGTGAATGCCCGCACTGAAACGCGCGGTACTGAAATGCCGTGCGTTCCAGTGCGATATCAAAAAATGTGTATACCGTTTTGTTCTGAAGTAAACAATGTCTGTAACGGTGCATTTTATTTTAAATTACAATATTAATTTTTTTTGTTTATCCGATTAATCGAAGTTAATAAAATCGGCTAACTAATAGATTATGAAAATAATCGTTAGTAGATTTCCAACGCAGGTAGGGCTGCAACTAACACTTGAGTCAAAGAGTAACACATATGAACAGAAAAAAAGCTCAGCCTGGAAATCTGGTCAAGTGTATCCGCTAAGCAATGCACACGCGCAAAACCAATTAAATCTTTAAAGCAAAAAATAAAAAAAAATGGCTTAATAAAAACGGTTTTGGATGGGCAAAAAGCTGTTTTAAGAAAAGACCAATCACCAGACAGGGTAGACTAGAAACAAGTAAACCAGGAAGGTTTTAGCAGGGGCATTTTAAAGGAACCCAGGCCAGTGACCTTGGGATGGATTAACTCAGGGTGCTTTAAACATCGGGCATGAGGGCACCGCACTAATAAGAGTAGCAATGGTACCTTGAAGTTTCCTGAGGGCTCAGCAGGGAGCTTGTCGTTCTGGCCAGATTCCTTAGCATCACTACCCTCTTCCTAAAGCAGTGTAGTGGGGGTTGTCTGATGATGACTCAGGACTGTCCACAGCCTCTAACAAAGTGGCTAAAATCGATAGTCAATAATAAAGATTATTTGCTTGCACCATCACCGCCTCAGTCGCACTGCCTAATGGTTGTGACAGACAATACCCGAACACTGCCAGAGGACCCGCGGCCTCCTCTTCCTCCCCGTGTTACATGGACTGAGGGGATGAATAGGGTCGTCCCAACATCACCCAGAGTCCCAGCGCGGCCTCTCCCATTTCTCAGCTTCCTCCTCCTCCTCTCCGGGCTGCTCATAGCAGACGTAAATAGAGATATACAACCAAATTAAGTAGCCTGTGCTGTGAGTTGCATGTGTGCGTATTACGTGTTGAAAGTGTGCACGCAGTGAGTGGAATCAGTGGCATAACCAGGTGGGGGAAGATAGTGCAGCAGCGCCAGTTTAGGGGGGCGCTGGCCAGGCAGCAAACATCTCCAGTGCCTTCCATCATGGTTAGTGGCCGGAATGAATTGCATAGTGCAGTGGTTCTCAACCTCTCCAGGGCCAGGACCGTTGGTAACATGTGCCAAGTTGTGGTGACCCCCAACGGTAAAATTTAGGGTTGACGCGGCTTCTGCAGTGACATCTGGGGGCGTGGCAGGAGAACTGACACTGCTGCGCTAGGAGAGAGCTGAGGAGGACTCTCACCTAGCACAGCAAAAATCAAACAGCGACCCACAGCTTGAGAACCTCTGTTGTAACAGCTAAAATGGCAAACCATATAACGCAAGCCGAGGGTGTCAGCTTTTATTATTATTATTATTATTATTATTAACCCCTTCATGACTGAGGCCCTTTTTTCATTTTTTGCACCCATGTTATATTCCACATTTTAGGCCTGAAGATGACTTAAAACCCCCCAACATTATATATTTTCTGAATGCCAAGACCCTATAGAATAAAATGGTGGTAGTTGCAAAAATTTATGTTGCGCAATATTAGCGCAACTCCTTATTCGGGACACAGAAGCGATCTGGCGACAGGTGAGTCATCCGGATCGCTTCTGTTGTAAAGCACCGACAGTCGGCTCTACAAGTTTAAACAGAGTCCCGGCGGCAAAAGTCGCCGGGAGTCTGTTTAAACAGCCGTCAGTCACGAAGGGGTTAATAATGATGATAATCACTAGATGAGGACCGGATGGAGAACTGCAGGTCCCCCTCTGACAGCAGCAGCAGTGGGCGGGTGTAATAGCTAGTTTGCTATTGCAAAGTGAAATAGCCAATAGGAATCTAGCTATGCATTCCAATGCAGATTTATTTATTTTTTTCTGACTTGGCCGGGGCTCCGATGTCAGAAATAAAAAAATAAAAACGATCGCAGCGAAAGGTTTACTCAGCTCGATCGAGCAGATTAAACCTTTCCAGGAGAAAGTGTTTCTCTCCCGGGCGGCCGGCGACCCCTGGCAAATTGTCATTCGACCCCCGAAGGGGTCCCGACCCACAGGTTGAGATCCGCTGGCATAGTGGAATCCTCCGTGTTCTGGAGCGGAGGCACATTCACTATTGTTATACAAACGTACAGGAACACAGGCATTGCTGTGCCACACATTCTGGTACAGGTGATACACTGCAGGTGGGGGAGTGTGTCAGTGGTGCAAGTGACCTAAATGGCACCAGCACACCCCCTCCAGCCCCAGAAACACCCGGGGAGGGTCGGGGGGAAAACACCTGGGGAGGGTTCTAAGTCACTGCAGCGGCAGCGTGCTCTGGGGGCGTGACTGGCTTGCGCGGTGGGCGGGTACGCGGCGTACGTAGCGTAACTCATGTATGGAGCCGCGAACAGGACACGAGCGGGAAAGATCGAGTGATTAACTTTGAATTACAGTGGGCCCTCGGCGGGCAGCGGCGAGTCGGAAAGCTCACCGGGAGGAGAGGGCCAGACGCATGTCCTCAGCATGTGCGGTGGGCGTTGCATAAGCGGCGTCGCGTGAGCGGGTTTACCGTCGTGTGCAGTGGGCATGAGCGGCTTAACCGACGTGGGGTGAGCGGCGAGCGGGAAATTTTAGTTTTAGCCGACGATTCGACGATGGAAAACGTTTTCCATCGTAGATTTTTCTGGGAAGGAAAGTGTGGTAAAGTGTCGTGCGGCACGCCGGGGGAGGAGAAGTGTCGTGCGGCACGCCGGGGGAGGAGAAGTGTCGTGCGGCACGCCGGGGGAGGAGAAGTGTCGTGCGGCACGCCGGGGGAGGAGAAGTGTCGTGCGGCACGCCGGGGGAGGAGACGCGGCGAGCGGCAAGCAGGCAAACTAAATAGATGATGGAAAACGTTAACGTTTTCCATCATCGATTACAATCGACTTAGGTCGATTAATTGTTGCAGCTCTAGATAACATATAGGTGCTGTCCCTGCAGCTTGTTTTTTTTACCGGTGTCCAAACACATTAAAATTTACTTACTTGGGTTACGGTTTCTTGTGGGTTAAAATTACTACTTGAAATACCTTCTTTGTAATGCGAGGGGCTAAAAGGATAACAGCCCTGCCTTTTGCATTCAAAATGTAAATGAAGTTAAAAGGAGAACTATGAGATGAGTGATTTCCACTCACCCCATAGTTCTAGCCGACCTGTGACAATGAGACTGTCACAGGTCGGCTCAGTAGATCGGGAGGTGAGCGAACACATACCGGCGTTCGCTCACCTCTCGGTCCTGCCCCGGCCCCCTGCCGTGACAGGGGAGGGGCTGGATTCCCCCCTCCCCGATCCGCCAGCGCTGACTGGAGCAACGGACGGGGGAGGGGGCGGGTACAGCTGGCTCTGCCTCTTGATAGGCAGAGCCAGCTGTCACTCACGCAGCTGGGCGGATCTCGACATCGATGTCGGGATCCGCTGCGGCGTCTCAGTATACCGTGAGCTGTAGCTCGCGGTATACTGAGCTTAGGGTGACTGGAGGACGCTAGTTTGTGTCCTCCCGTTACCTTAAGGAGAACTATGGGAAAAAAGCCCTGACCCCATAGTTCTCCTTTAACGGTGAACTATGAGGCGAGTGATTTCCACTCAGCCTCATAATTAGAGCCGACCTGTGACGAAGAAGCTGTCACAGGTCGGCTCTGTAGATCGGGAAGTGAGCGAACGCATTAACGTCGCTCGCTTACTTCACAATCTCCTTGCAGAGAGAAGTGACAGTCTGTCACCGCTCCCAGCAAGGATGCCTCCCCTCCACCGCTCCGAACCTCCAGCATTTACTGGAGAAGCGGACGGAGGTGGGGGCAGGCACAGCTGGTTCTGCCTCTAGATCTAGAGCCAGCTGTCACTCACACAGCTGGGTGGATCTCAACAGCACTGCCAGGATCTGTCCCAGCTGCGACAATCTCGGTATATAGTGAATAGCTCGCTATAAACTGAGCTTTGGGTCACGGAAGGACACGAGAATAGGTCCTCCCCTGACCCTTAAAAAGGAGAACAAAGGGGTCAGGGCTTTTTCCCATAGTTCTAAGGGTAACGCGAGGACACAAACTAGCGTCCTCCCATGACCCAAAGCTCAGTATAACGCGAGCCACAGCTGGCGGTGTACCGAGACGGATCCCAACATCACTGTCGAGATACACCCAGCTGCGTGATTGACAGTTGGCTCTGCCTATCTAGAGGCAGAGCCAGCTGTACCCGCCCCCACCCCCATCAATTCCTCCAGTCAGTGCTGGAGGATCGGACAGGGGAGGGGGGGAATCCCTGCAGGGAGCTGTGAGTGACAGATCGGGTAGTGTTCGCTCACTTCCCGATCTATTGAGCCTACCTGTGAGTTTCATTGTCACACGTCGGCTAGAACTATGGGATAAAAAGGTTCCCCCACAGTTAAAAAAAAAAAAAAAAAGCCAGCAAATCCATGATGCCTTCAAAACCACCTACTTAAGACTTTTTTCCAGGTATTGGCTGGCCGCTGTCAGGCAATTTGCTTGTTACTTTCTGTAATAAATGTCCTACTGTATTCTCAATATTCCATTCACACGTTTGATTCTATTGGATTGACACTTTCAACATAAATTCAACTTTTTTTAAGAATTTCAGTGCAGTGAAATTATTGCAGTGATTTCAGAAAGGGGAATTTATCAAAACAGGCGCAGACATCTGAAGCCGATGCATATAGCAACCAATCACTGCCCGTTTCATTTTCTTAACTGAACAGAATAGAGAAGTTGAATGGTTGTCCTGGGCAACTGCTCCAGTTAATAAATTCCCACCAGTGTATATGCTCAATAGTCTGCTGCAACAAGCCTTCATCTAACGCAAATTTAGCACAGCCAGTAGAACAGAGTATCAGTTAAAGCCATCAACGGAAATCCTGAACATGACCATGCATATAGCAGCTTCTTTGCAAGCTCTAAACGATTAGGCGGCCTACCAAAAATTATTCTTGCAGGGATAGTTTCATTTAGCGTGCACGCCCGTTTAAAAGTGCCCTTACAGACATGCGAATTATTCTCATCGAAGACAATTTCCGTTTTAACGCAAGCAGCACTCGACTAATCAGGCAGATCTCAATTTATTAGTAAGGCATACAACATACCGTTACAAAATATGCGTTTGATCACCACTCGACTTTCCAACCACCTACACCTTCCCGGCTTCCTTTCGGTCTCCCCCGTTATTTGCTTACCACAAAGCAGATAGTTACGAAGACCCATAACATTATAGGACATAACTCACCTGACAAAACTTGGACACCTTTCTCTAATAAAACTCCACTCTGATCTTTTCCGGGCATTTGGATATTGAACTACAACTCCAAATTTCCTTACGTGCTTAAAAACCTCTTCCTGCTAAATTGATCCCGCGCGCTTTTACTTGGCGGGAAGCTCGTAGACACAAGCCTTCCTCCAGTTCTACATTGGCGGCTAAGAAGCACGTGATTAGAAACGTAAAACCAATCGGATTGTCTCCTTGCTCAATTTTCTGATGGCTAAGGGGGGAGGAAGGGGAAGCACTCCTTCCGTTTTTGGCTTAGTAGTTTCGCAGCTGACGCATAGTGACACGTCACTACGCTAGACTTTCAATGTGACGTCCTACATATAAGAAGATTGTTGTTTGTTTTTTTAGATTTGGACTTCATATTGCTTGAAGTAGGGATAAACATGAAATATAGTTTCGAAATATGCAATATTTGTCCGTGGAAATCAGGGGCGTAACTAGAATATCACAGGGCCCCCTCCCCACCAAAAAAAGGGGGCATACTAAAAGGAATGACAGAATGGAATGCCCCATATACTTTGACAGGGTAACGGAATGCCCATAGACTTTGACAGGGTAACGGAATGCCCATAGAGTATAATGGAAATCAAAGTACTGCAGCAGACCTCACTAATCACCCCCAGATAACCAGGGATCGATCCTCCTCACATACATCCTTTCTTTTGGCTAGAGCTCCGGCCCAAGGAAGCCGGAGCTGACAGGAACTGCTCTGCGGTCGGCCTCCGACACAGATGCAGACCGTGGCGCTGCTCCCGCAAGTCAGGTACGCAGTCTGCGACCGTGTGCATGACATGTCAGCTTGCTGCGGGCCACATAGTACCGGCTCGCTGGCCGGAGTTGGTCCGCGGACCGGTACTTGGAGACCCAAATTTCCACTCGCCCCCACTTTTTTTTTTACTTGCCAAATGCGAGCAGGCGAGTGGAGATTTTGAGCCCTGCCATAGACTATAATGAAACCAAACGGAATGCCCGCAGAGTATAATGGGAATCAAAGTATCAGATAATTTGTAGACAAATCTGAAAAAGATATCAAGTTATCCTTTACCACACATCTTCCCTGTGTATAGTAACATAATTTACAATTGAAATTACTTTGGATTCTTCCTGTTTTCTATGGAATGACAAGGGTGAATGACACAATGGAATGCCCATAGAGTATAATGGGAAGAAAGATGGGCCTTGGAGTCAGAGCCATTTGACACATCAAATAAATCTTTAGCAGGCATACTCTCCAAGCACTGCAGCATTGTTCAAAATTGAGATTAGGTGGGATTTGTATTATTTTCTATGGAATGACAAGTGTGAATGACACCAAGAATGCCTATAGAGTATAATGGAAAGAAAGATGGGCCTTGAAGTAAGAATTATTTGACTTATCAAATAAATCATTAGAAGACATACTCTACCGCACTGTGGTATATTCTAAAATTGAGATTAGGTGGGATAATTATTGTTTTCTAGAGTGAATGACACTATGAAATGCCCGTAGGATAAAATGGTATATAGATACCATTTACCTTGTATGCATAATTACTTAACACTTAAAATAACTTTTAATCAGATGTGCTGTTCAACACAGTAGCATGTTTCAATATTCAGATTAACAGGGATTATCATTGGGTTTTTTTGGAAAGGCAAGCGTATAAGGTAAAGCAAAAAAAAAAAACCTTTATTTACGTATGTTCCCCAAGTGCATTATTAAGTGCTAAAATTGAAATTGTCTGACAGCATAGTTTTCTTCTAGGGAATAACATGAGTTACAATACAAGTTATTCTCTCCCAAATACAGAAGTATTTGGGAGAGAAGGAAAGGGTCCTGGGGAGGAGCAGCATCAGGACCCTTTATTCTGAGCACTGGTGACATAGGTAATACGTTGGGAGCTTTGACGCTATTTTTAACAGGCAAGATGCATGATACCATTGGCGAATTTGCAACATAAAACCATGCAGTCGGTGGGGGGGGATGACCCAGGGCAGGTATTCTGCCCACACGTGGATCATCTGCTGTTGTCCTTATCTAGAAGAGATGAAACATAGGTAGACAGTGGTTTCTCGATCACAGCGGTTTTCAAGTTCACTTGTAGAACTGCTTTGTCTTTTTTTCATATGCAAACCTTTGTTGAGTTTTTTGTCTTCAGCCTTTTGCAGTTGCACTGCTTATGTTCTGCTACATTTAATGCAATCGATTTTCGAACGTGTTGACTAACAACATTATGATACCGATGTCCTGAAATAATCGAATAAGCGTTCAATACAGTGTAGACACCACAGTGAAAATTATTGTTTTGTTGGACTGCATCTTCACAAAAGGTATACTCTCCATTCCTCTTTGGAGAAAGATAGGTTTGCTAACTCGTAACTGTTAGATCTAACAGGTCTGTTAGATCTAAACGTACTGGAACATACATTCTTAAAATCATGTCCACGTCCTCTCGTGTGGTCCATGACCAAGAGGTCATTGCTAAAACTTTCCACGCCTACTACTCAGACCTTTATAATCTCAGCAAGAAGACTTCCTCTCCAATATCCCTCCCAACACATTTAGACATTCTCCAATATATTTAATCCATCCTCCTCCCTACCTTACCTGAGGAGGCAAAAAATGAACTTGGCCATCCCTTTACTCAAGAAGAAATACTTGGCATAATACAGTCCCTACCCTCCGGTAAAAGCCCCGGCCCGGACGAGTATACAGGCACCTTTTACAAACATTTTTGAGGCTCGCTGACACCAATCCTAGAACAAGCCTTCAACTCCATCTCCCAGACTTGCAAGTTTACCCCCCAAACACAAGAAGTACATATCACAATCTTGCTAAAAGATGGCACAGGCCTCACTATATGCTCGAGCTACAGCCCAATATCACTCATCAACATTGACCTTAAACTCTTCGCCAAGCTGATCGCTAACAGACCTATCCAACCTATGGGATCTGGGACTCCGACGGGCACCGACCCTGTTCCCGACCTTGATACCTACGGGAGATTGTGAAAGTATTTGCTCTCACCCGAGCCCCATCTATACTGGACAGCGGGGAGGAGCCCTTCCACGCCCCCTACAATGGGGCCAGTCCTTTGGGGTGTCATTGTTTCTTGTACTAGACAAGATTGTTTTTTTTTCCCATTATGTTATTGCGCCATGTTCATATTTGAGTTGTCAGTTGTACTGTTATACTGAGTTTTTTATTGTATACTCTCTCATTTGGTAGCACAGCCGCCAATAGGCCCACTGTCTCGTATACAACATCCGAGACAGTTTAACACTATAGTTTACTCACTTGGTGGAGATCCCTCCGCCTCCAGTCTACCCTTACCTACCCTCTCCTCTCTCTTCTCCTCTCCCTTTGTCTGTCCCTCCCCGGCTGCCATCTCGGCGGTCTAACGCTTTGCGCTCTCCTCTTCTACTCCTCTGCATGCTAGTCTGACCTGTCCTGCAACGTCTTCGGTCTCTGTCCTAGGACTCCCTTTCTCTTTCTCTCCCTTTGTCTGCTTCCCCCCAGAGGGGCTGCCCTGCAGACGCAGTGAGTATGGCCTCCCTTCATCTAACCTTCCTCAACGTCCGCAGCCTTAACATGCCAGAAAAGAGGCGTAGAGTGTTGGCGGACTTAAAGGCGATGCGATCACAAGTGGTCTTCCTGCAGGAGACGCACTTCAGGAGTGATCTTTCCCGATATCCAAATCAAAGGGTGTCAGCATTATGATCTCCAGGTCTGTCCCGTGGTCATACAGAGTCCTAATGGTAGGTATCTCTTCCTGAGTGGGGGAAATCAATGGAAGCCTGTTCACATTTGCTAATGTCTACCTGCCCAACTCAGAACAGGTTACCTTCCTAGCCTCGGTCATGCCCCTTCTGGCGGACTTCATGCAGGGCACCCTGGTCCTGGGGGGGGACTTTAACTATGTCATGGACCCCCTGGTGGACGGATCCAGAGGCACTTCCCATCTCTCGTACACCTGTCTCCATAGGCTTAAGCAGGAACTCCATTCGCTATGTTTGATAGACACCTGGCGCTTCCTCAACCCGGATGGCCGGGACTAAACTTTCTTCTCCTAAGTCCACCATACGTACTCCAGACTGGACTACTTCTTTATCCAGCATAAAGACCTGCCATCCCTGGCTTTGGCGACCATCGGCTCCATACTTACCTCGGATCACGCCCCCATTCATGTCGCATTAGACCTAGTGGGCACACGGTCCAAATGCTCTTCCTGGAGACTTAATGAATCGCTCCTTTGGGAGCCCGAGCTTCGGTCGGTCCTGGAGCAAGAGATAAGCTCCTTTTTCGCCACCAACACCTCCCCGTCTACCTCTCCGCTTACGGTATGGGCTGCCCACAAATGTGTAATACGAGGTTTGCTTATGCGTCGGGGCGAAATTCAAACGCTCCCGTGCAGCAGAGCTTGCACGCCTTTTCTCACGCCTCCATCATCTAGAATCGACTCATAAGAGAACGCTAGAGATACAGACGTACCAGGAGCTGCGGCTAGTCAGGGAGGACCTTAATACTCTGCTGTTCATGAAACTCAAGAGGCGCTTGCTGAAGGGGAAGCGAACTATGTATGAGTTTTCCAACAAACCGAGTCACCTTCTGGCACGGGCGCTGCGAGTTCAGAGACCAAGACAATTTATATCCTCTATTGTCTCCTCCACGGGGACCAAGCTGCACACCTCACAGGCCACGGCCGGGGAGTTCCTGCGGTTTTATCAGGGCCTGTACAACCTACGTCCCACTAGGGGCTCGGGTTCACCCCCGGACATGGCCTCTGATGTGAGGGCCTTCCTGTCGCATTCGGGGATGCCGGCGCTTGGCGAGGAAGCGAGCCGAGGAATGGAGGCCCCTATCACCTTGGAGGAGCTAGAAGCAGCCATGAAACAAACACGCACTGGGAAAGCCCCGGATCCAGACGGGTACACCTTGGCCTACTATAAGACATACTCTGAAACCCTAAACCCACACTTGGTGGTGGCCCTTAACGCTATACTGCTAGGTGACGCGGTGGCAAAGGATTTCCTCCGCTCCCACATCACTTTAATTCCGAAGCCAGACAAGGACCCCGTGCAATGTGGAAGCTATCGCCCAATTGCACTTCTCAATGTCGATCTCGAGTTGTTTTCCAAGATCTTGGGTAATCGACTGTTACCATTCCTACCCGGGCTCATCCATTTTGACCAGGTGGGTTTTATCATGGCAAGAGAGGCTAGAGACAGTACCACTAGGGCCTTGAATGTAATTCATAGCACGCGCGCGCGGGAGGCCCCCCTAATGCTCCTATCCACGGATGCAGAGAAGGCCTTTCATCGTGTTCACTGGTCTTTTATGCATGCCCTTCTGGACCATATCGGTTTAGGCCCCAACATGCACCGATGGATCTATCTGTTTTTAACATGGTTCGGCAGGTGCAACTCGATCAAGATGTCCATCCTCCCGAAATTGTTATACCTCATGCAGGCCGTGCCCGTGCGGCTGCCTTCAGGGTTCTTCCTCAAACTGCGGCATCTTTTCGGCATGTTTGTTTGGGCAGGTCATCCCGCCAGGATAGGTCACCGGATTCTATCGCCTAAAAGCTGTGGTGGAGTAGGTCTCCCTGACATTCTCATGTATTACCAGGCGATTCACCAGAGCAAACAATGGGTACAAATGGAAACGGGGGAACACAAATTGCCGATAGAGGGTCTACCATGGATCACGGCACCGCTCCCGCCGGCTCTCTCTTCCCACCCCACTATTGGGGCGACCCTGCGCACGACCAGAGGGACGTTTAGGGTTACATCTATCTCCCCATTCCTGTCCCCCATGACCCCGTGTTGAGGGACCCAGACTTTGGCCCTGGGATGGAAGACGCGCAATTTAGGGGACTCCTCACAGCCAATAAGTTCCGCCTTCTGGATTTCTCATGTGAAGGGACCTGGATCTCCCAAGACTCCATAAGCGCATTGGCGACCCCCCCACTGCCCACCTGTCAGGGTACCATGCACAGGCGTCCTCACACCACATGCAGGTACCCACGCAGGATGACCAAATTAATATGCCCACACAGGATAGGGTTCTATGCACAGTTTATTTGTTACCATCAAACAAAACTACTAACCCCCTCAACCCCCCACAGGCTTAGCAGTGAAGTAACAAGGAGGGTTAACAGGAGGGCAGCACGGTACAGAGTTTAGGAAGAATGGTCAGGTACAAGCCAGGTCGTTAACAGGAGGGCAGCACGGTACAGAGACAGGATCCAAGAAGAGTGGTCGGGTAACAAGCCGGGTCGGTGACAGGTCTGCAGCTAGGAAGCTGGGTTCAGGAAGCTGGGTTCAGGAAGCTGGGTTCAGGAATCAGTCAAGTGCAGGCGACGCAATACTGAGCCAGCTTCCTGACTGCAGTTAGGGCCTAAATACCCTCCCAAGAAGCACCAGGTGATGGGATGATCCGTCACAGCTGGGGCACACCCGCAGGTGAGTACTGGAGCTGCAGGTTCCTTACAGTCCCTGGCTGCTGGAGACACCCGCAGGCGAGCACAGGAACTGCAGGACATGGCTCCAGCACCACCTGGGGGTGCTCTGGATCCTGACACCACCTGGTCGGCAATGCAAATCCGGCACTTTCTCCAAGCTATTCCTCACGCGGCCCACCCCAACCGAGACCTTACACCATTCGAAACCATGTGTAGACAGGGACAACCAGTAAGACACGCCATTGCTTACATACACGGGATGCTCTCCTCAAACACACCCCCTCCCCCCCCAGGACTATTGCCCACCTTACTTGAGGAAATGGGAGACTGAGTTGGGTCAGGCATTCACTGATGAGCAACGGGTTAAAATCCTGTTGAGTCCTGTCGGAATCAAGGCGATTCCGTTGCTAACCAGTTTCAGGAACAAGAATACAAGATTCTATCCAGGTGGTACGGGGTCCCCACACTCCTCCACAAATTCAACCCACTGGTGCCTCCCACATGCTGGAGATGCAATACAGGGCTGGGAACGATGGCCCATATCTTCTGGTACTGCCCCAAGATTAGACCCTTCTGGGATGCAGTTAGGGACATTCTGCAACAACTTACCATGGACGACCTGGGTGATCACCCTGCAGCGTACCTTCTGCATATGACGGGCCACTCTATGGCCAAATACAAGCAATCTCTTACCATCCACTTGCTCTCTGCTGCCAAGGCCTGTATCCCATTGCTATGGAGACAGCCTACCCCACCAACCCTGCGTTTGTGGTTCGAGAAAAACAATCACATCTACCGTATGTAAGATCTAACAGCTTCTATACGCAACTCCGAGGAACTCTTCTGCTCTACATGGGGAGTGTAGAATGTGCTCTGATTTGGGGGTGGCTTAAATTACTGATGAACAACTGAATCTTAAATAAGTGTCGGGTTTATTTACAAATAGGGATATACATGCATTCTAATTACAATTAAGGGAATCTGAAAGGGGGATTGGGCATATGAATTGAGGTTAAGGATCCTACAGCTAGCTACACCATTCTCTCACTCTCAGTCACACATGCCATGGGTTTTTCTCTGCTCTCAGGACACGCCTCTCCAGCAGGTCTCAGCGAATCACATTCTTGATTGCAGAGTTCAGAAAGACTTGTCTTGTCCAAAGGTCTTGCTGGGCAGCTAGGTTAGTGTCACACAGGAAGAAGGTTCCATCATATGCCCCTGCCCCCATCCCAGCATATATGCCTTGCTGACACAGGTGTGGGCAGTAAATACCAGCAGGGGTCGGGCTTGCCCCAGGACATGACCGTCCTGGCAGATCTTCATTCCTCAGTGTCCAGCCCCAAGAACCCTTTGATGGTCCTCATTTACATATCAGCCACCTGCTGATTCCATTCAAGATATCAAGGAACCTTCCATCAAAGCTGTATCATAGATGTCAATTTTTTAACGTTCCAACAGGGAGCCTGGCTACACTTCAGATACTCGGACGCTTACAAACAGGCCATGTCTGATCAGGCCGCAGGCCAGGTAGTCTGATCCCTGGGGGGGACGGGACCTCCACCTTTCTTCCTGTTGCTATATCTATACCTAGTTTCATTCCTCTTTCTTTGTCCACCTGCAGGGAATGGTGTAGACCAGGGCTCAAAATTTCAAGTCCTGAGCTACTAGCCAGGCCTTAAGAGTTACTCGCCACCAGTTGCCCCACCTAACCCCAACCCTGCCTTGGCCTTAACTCCGCCCCTAAACCCACCCTCTTAAATTATCTTATTAAATTACACTTTTAAATGTTGAAGGCAGAATAAAGTTACAAAAATAAATATTAACAACAACAATATTAAGATAAAGCAATGTAAACATTGCGGCCCTCCACATCCTCATATATAAAATAAATACCCTCCCCCCTCTTCTCTGCCTCCCCCCATATAAAATAATACCCCACCGTTCTCTGCCCCCCACATATAAAATACT